>NC_091382.1:10393127-10460627 GCF_038502225.1 Cherax quadricarinatus
GTCTCTTAACGTGCTAGTGACACCCCTGCTTTTCATTGGGCGGATGTTGCATCGTCTGCCGAGGTTGTTGCTTTCGTTTTGAGTGATTTTCGTGTGCAAGTTCGGTACTAGTCCCTCAAGGATTTTCCAGGTGTATATAATCATGTATCTCTCCCGCCTGCGTTCTAGGGAGTACAGGTTTAGGAACCTCAAGCGCTCCCAGTAAATGAGGTGTTTTATCTCCGTTATGCGCGCCGTGAAGGTTCTCTGTACATTTTCTAGGTCAGCAATTTCACCTGCCTTGAAAGGTGCTGTTAGTGTGCAGCAATATTCCAGCCTAGATAGAACAAGCGACCTGAAGAGTGTCATCATGGGCTTGGCATCCCTAGTTTTGAAGGTTCTCATTATCCATCCTGTCATTTTTCTAGCAGATGCGATTGATACAATGTTATGGTCCTTGAAGGTGAGATCCTCCGACGTGATTACTCCTAGGTCTTTGACGTTGGTTTTTCGCTCTATTTTGTGGCCGGAATTTGTTTTGTACTCTGAGGTTTTAATTTCCTCATGTTTACCATATCGGAGTAATTGAAATTTCTCATCGTTGAACTTCATATTGTTTTCTGCAGCCCACTGAAAGATTTGGTTGATGTCCGCCTGGAGCCTTGTAGTGTCTGCAATGAAAGACACTGTCATGCAGATTCGGGTGTCATCTGCAAAGGAAGACACTGTGCTGTGGCTGACATCCTTGTCTATGTCAGATATGAGGATGAGAAACAAGATGGGAGCGAGTACTGTGCCTTGTGGAACAGAGCTTTTCACCGTAGCTGCCTCGGACTTTACTCTGTTGACTACTACTATGTGTTCTGTTAGTGAGAAAATTATAGATCCATCGACCGACTTTTCCTGTTATTCCTTTATCACGCATTTTGTGCGCTATTACGCCATGGTCACACTTGTCGAAGGCTTTTGCAAAGTCTGTATATATTACATCTGCATTCTTTTTGTCTTCTAGTGCATTTAGGACCTTGTCCTAGTGATCCAGTAGTTGGGACAGACAGGAGCGACCTGCTCTAAACCCATCTTGCCCTGGGTTGTGTAATTGATGGGTTTCTAGATGGGTTGCGATCTTGCTTCTTAGGACCCTTTCAAAGATTTTAATGATATGTGATGTTAGTGCTATCGGTCTGTAGTTCTTTGCTATTGCTTTACTGCCCCCTTTGTAGAGTGGGGCTATGTCTGTTGTTTTTAGTAACTGTGGGACGACCCCCGTGTCCATGCTCCCTCTCCATAGGATGGTAAAGGCATGTGATAGGGGCTTCTTGAAGTTCTTGATGAACACTGAGTTCCATGAGTCTGGCCCTGGGGCAGAGTGCATGGGCATGTCATTTATCGCCTGTTCGAAGTCATTTGGCGTCAGGATAACATAAGATATGCTTGTGCTTACCAAATTCTGTGGCTCTCTCATAAAAAATTCATTTTGATCTTCGACTCTGTCTGGTTAGCGGCTTGCTAAAAACTGAGTCATATTGGGACTTGAGTAGCGCGCTCATTTCCTTGCTATCATCTGTGTAGGACCCATCTTGTTTAAGTAGGGGCCCAATACTGGATGTTGTTCTCGACTTTGATTTGGCATAAGAAAAGAAATACTTTGGGTTTCTTTCGATTTCATTTATGGCTTTTAGTTCTTCCCGTGATTCCTGACTCCTATAAGATTCCTTTAGCTTAAGTTCGATGTTTGCTATTTCTCTGACCAGTGGCTCCCTACGCATTTCAGATATATTGGCCTCTTTTAGCCGCTCTGTTACTCTTTTCCGTCACCTGTAAAGGGAGCACCTGTCTCTTTCTATTTTACATCTACTCCTTTTTCTTAAAGGAATAAGCCTTGAACATACATCGAGTGCCACCGAGTTAATCTGTTCTAGGCATAAGTTGGGGTCTGTGTTGCTTAGTCTATCTTCCCAGCTTATATCGGTTAGGACTTAGTTTACTTGGTCCCACTTTATGTTCTTGTTATTGAAGTTGAATTTGGTTAATACTCCCTTGTGACTAATCTCATTTTGTTGGTCTGGGGCTCCGCACATACATGTCTGAACCTCAATTATGTTGTGATCAGAGTATATTGTTTTTGATATGGTGACATTTCGTATCAGATCATCATTGTTAGTGAAGATGAGGTCTAGTGTATTTTCCAATCTAGTAGGCTCTATTATTTGCTGGTTTAAGTTGAATTTTGGGCAGAGATTTGAAAGCTCTTGTGAGTGAGAGTTTTCATCAGAACTGCCTCCTGGTGTTATGACCGCAACAACATTATTTGCTATATTCCTCCATTTTAGGTGCCTCAAGTTGAAATCCCCCAGGAGCAAGATGTTTGGGGCAGGAGCTGGAAGATTTTCCAGACAGTGGTCAATTTTTAACAGCTGTTCCTGGAATTGCTGGGATGTTGCATCCGGAGGCTTGTAGACTACCACAATGACTAGGTTTTGGTTCTCGACCTTTACTGCTAAAACTTCCACTACATCATTTGAGGCATTAAGCAGTTCTGTGCAGATAAGTGACTCTGCGATATACAGGCCAACCCCCTGCGATATACAGGCCAACCCCCCCTTTTTGCCTGTTCACTCTGTCGCATCTGTAAAGGTGGTAACCGGGGGGGACTTTTCTTCTGGCACTAGTATCTGTTAGTTTGGAGTGGAGGCCATTGACTGTGGTTCCACTCCAGAAATGACTGGATTTGGTGTACGATTTCTGCCATTTTCTGTCAGTTTATTTTCCTTCCTAGCACTAAAAAAAAACTCCCTCTTGAGTGGCTGTGGCTACCCAGGTTCTCCCATGGTCTGGATGTTTTGTATCGTTTTATCCCCTTTAGATGGTGTGCCTGGCAAGTTAAGTTATAGCACAGTCTTTCCTGTACTGAAGAGGGACACATTTCAGGGTGAAAAAGCTTACAGGAAGGGAGTTTGCATTTTCCTGTTGTCATATGCGCACGGCATTTTCTAGGGTGGTCAAAGTTGCACGTCCCATCTCCTCTTCCAGATTTCCCATGCCTGCAGATACCAAGTGCATAGTATGTGCACAGGCTTGGTTTCTGTTTGCCTTGGGTTTCTGTAACTGTATTCCCTGTTGGTGCATGTTTACCTGTCTCATTCCTATCCTCACTAGTACTAACAATGGAACTCTCACCAGTTGTTTCTGGTAATATATCCTCACTATTGCTAGTGGAGTCCCCTTGTTTGCTATCTCCTGTGGTATTACTAGTTTGTAATATTGGTTTTATCTTGTCCTTGACTACACTTGTTTCCTCACTACAGCTCCTGTCTCCCTCGAGGTCATTTACATACATTCCCTCATGCGTACATTTACTGACTACCTGGACAGCACCTCCAGCCTCACCATTACTGTCTCCTAGGACAGCACCTCCAGCTTCACCATTACGGTCTACCAGGGCAGCACCTCCACACCTCCAGCCTTAGTTTCTGACTACATGGCCAGCATCAAGGGCGATACCATCCAGCCCAGACTT
Source organism: Cherax quadricarinatus (assembly GCF_038502225.1). Classification (NCBI taxonomy): domain Eukaryota; kingdom Metazoa; phylum Arthropoda; class Malacostraca; order Decapoda; family Parastacidae; genus Cherax; species Cherax quadricarinatus. Next base: position 10,396,627 of record NC_091382.1, read on the forward strand.
TTTATTTTCCCATCTGTTATAGAATGCTTCCAGGTTTTCTATGAAGGCTGCTTTGATGTTATCCTCTTTTAATACCAATGTGATTTTAATCCACAGATTGATCTCATTTGGACATACCCAAAAACACTTCCCTGATTTAATACTGCTTGTAGCTAGTTCTTGGATATCTGCACAAGAGGCGTGACACCAATTATCACAAAAATGTCAAGTAATCCATGTGGAAGCCCGTTTGTTTGATGTACTGCAGACTACACAGAGCCTCATAATGTGATTTGAATGGTTGATTTACTATAGTTCTACTAGTAACCCCTTGAATATTCTACGAATAACCTCCTTAAAGTGAAGATCTGGCTATTTGTATTTCTATTTCTAACTGTATTTGTATATTAGGACAGCTTACCAGTGTACGTTCCTGTTTTATATTTATTGTTTGTGTTTGATAAGGGCCCCTAAAATCCCGTCTGTTTACAGTCTGCTTTATTGTCCAACGAATCCGTTTGAAACCGGTCAAGGGTTCAGACCAGCCAAGGGTTCGGACCAGTCAGATCTGATCAGTGGGTCACTTATTTAAAACATACTGGTCGGTGGTTTGGGATAACACATGAAGGAACTACTGGAAATTATTTAACCGAGTAATATGTGATTAGATTGATACAAAAGTGTAACTTGCGTGTTGAAGAACCGGTGATTGCTGGCAGCTCCTACAATGACGAACGGTCGAGACCTTTATTTACAGCCTGAAGGATTATCGATCACTGTATCTAGCTTTTCTAGGGTTTCTTTTCGTGTCCACCACAACAAATGCTATATTATCACTATAGTTGACTGGTGAAATTATTGGAGGAAAGACGCTTTTTCTGAAGTAATATTTGTTTTTCGTTGTGTACATTGCGACTGCTGGTAACTACAGGTTATATGAATTTCACTGTATACGTCTGGTATTTCAAGAATGGAGAAAAAACTAATGAAAGTCACTCCACTCCACCAAGTACCATTATATTACTGGTTAGTTGCTACTACAACACTGTATTCTCCTATTCACTGGTATCGGTAGATTATATGCGAGGTACACTAGCAGGCCAGGGAATTACCAATATACTCTTGGCTGTCTTCAAGAAGGCACTGGACAAGCACCTAAAGTCGGTACCTGACCAGCCGGGCTGTGGTTCGTACGTTCGATTGCGTGCGACCAGCAGTAACAGCCTGGTTGATCAAGCATTGATCCACCATGAGGCCTGGTCACAGACCGGGCTGCGGGGGCGTTGATCCCCGGAACTCCAGATAAACTCCAGGTAAACATCTGGGGTCGTAGACTATTCAACATCCTACCAGAAGATATTAGAAACACGGCTGGAACAAGTGTAGAAGTCTTCAAGACGAAACTGGACAAGTATCTTCACCATGTGCCAGATCAACCAGGCTGTGAGGGATATGTGGGGGCAGCATGGATGCATTGGGGATGAGGGTGGGGGAGTAGGGAGCCATAGTGAGAATAATTGTTGGGGTACTAAAAGGCCCATGGTTAAGCAGGCAGAAGGCCTAGACCGGGATGTGGGGAGGGGACCAGGAATGGGGGGGGGCGAGGGGAGTGGCCTTATCTGTTCACTAAAGATGCACATCATTGACTAACTTTTGCTGATTATTTTACCCTTAGTCCTAACCGATATAAGCTGGGAAGATATACTAAGCAACACAGACCCAAACTTATGCCTAGAACAGATTAACTCGGTGGCACTCGATGTATGCACAAGGCTTATTCCTCTAAGAAAAAGGAGGAGTAGATGTAAAATAGAAAGAGACAGGCGCTCCCTTTACAGGCGACGGAAAAGAATAACAGAGCGGCTAAAAGAGGTCAATATATCAGAAATGCGCAGGGAGACACTGGTCAGAGAAATAGCAAGCATCGAACTTAAGCTAAAAGAATCCTTTAGGAGTCAGGAATCGCGGGAAGAACTAAAAGCCATAAATGAAATCGAAAGAAACCCAAAGTATTTCTTCTCCTATGCCAAATCAAAATCGAGAACAACGTCCAGTATTGGGCCCCTACTTAAACAAGATGGGTCCTACACAGATGACAGCAAGGAAATGAGTGAGCTACTCAAGTCCCAATATGACTCAGTTTTTAGCAAGCCGCTAACCAGACTGAGAGTCGAAGATCAAAATGAATTTTTTATGAGAGAGCCACAAAATTTGATTAACACAAGCCTATCCGATGTTATCCTGACGCCAAATGACTTCGAACAGGCGATAAATGACATGCCCATGCACTCTGCCCCAGGGCCAGACTCATGGAACTCTGTGTTCATCAAGAACTGCAAGAAGCCCCTATCACGAGCCTTTTCCATCCTATGGAGAGGGAGCATGGACACGGGGGTCGTCCCTCAGTTACTAAAAACAACAGACATAGCCCCACTCCACAAAGGGGGCAGTAAAGCAACAGCAAAGAACTACAGACCAATAGCACTAACATCCCATATCATAAAAATCTTTGAAAGGGTCCTAAGAAGCAAGATCACCACCCATCTAGAAACCCATCAGTTACACAACCCAGGGCAACATGGGTTTAGAACAGGTCGCTCCTGTCTGTCTCAACTACTGGATCACTACGACAAGGTCCTAAATGCACTAGAAGACAAAAAGAATGCAGATGTAATATATACAGACTTTGCAAAAGCCTTCGACAAGTGTGACCATGGCGTAATAGCGCACAAAATGCGCGCTAAAGGAATAACAGGAAAAGTTGGTCGATGGATCTATAATTTCCTCACTAACAGAACACAGAGAGTAGTCGTCAACAGAGTAAAGTCCGAGGCAGCTACGGTGAAAAGCTCTGTTCCACAAGGCACAGTACTAGCTCCCATCTTGTTCCTCATCCTCATATCCGACATAGACAAGGATGTCAGCCACAGCACCGTGTCTTCCTTTGCAGATGACACCCGAATCTGCATGACAGTGTCTTCCATTGCAGACACTGCAAGGCTCCAGGCGGACATCAACCAAATCTTTCAGTGGGCTGCAGAAAACAATATGAAGTTCAACGATGAGAAATTTCAATTACTCAGATATGGTAAACATGAGGAAATTAAATCTTCATCAGAGTACAAAACAAATTCTGGCCACAAAATAGAGCGAAACACCAACGTCAAAGACCTGGGAGTGATTATGTCGGAGGATCTCACCTTCAAGGACCATAACATTGTATCAATCGCATCTGCTAGAAAAATGACAGGATGGATAATGAGAACCTTCAAAACTAGGGAGGCCAAGCCCATGATGACACTCTTCAGGTCACTTGTTCTATCTAGGCTGGAATATTGCTGCACTCTAACAGCACCTTTCAAGGCAGGTGAAATTGCCGACCTAGAAAATGTACAGAGAACTTTCACGGCGCGCATAACGGAGATAAAACACCTCAATTACTGGGAGCGCTTGAGGTTTCTAAACCTGTATTCCCTGGAACGCAGGAGGGAGAGATACATGATTATATACACCTGGAAAATCCTAGAGGGACTAGTACCGAACTTGCACACGAAAATCACTCACTACGAAAGCAAAAGACTTGGCAGACGATGCACCATCCCCCCAATGAAAAGCAGGGGTGTCACTAGCACGTTAAGAGACCATACAATAAGTGTCAGGGGACCGAGACTGTTCAACTGCCTCCCAGCACACATAAGGGGGATTACCAACAGACCCCTGGCAGTCTTCAAGCTGGCACTGGACAAGCACCTAAAGTCAGTTCCTGATCAGCCGGGCTGTGGCTCGTACGTTGGTTTGCGTGCAGCCAGCAGCAACAGCCTGGTTGATCAGGCGCTGATCCACCAGGAGGCCTGGTCACAGACCGGGCCGCGGGGGCGTTGACCCCCGAAACTCTCTCCAGGTAAACTCCAGGACTCTGCGCCATCACTCATGTGATACCGCGCCTGGGGCGGTAGCGGAACATAATAATAATAATAATAATAATCTTTATTTACTACAAGTACATGTACATGGTATACAGTCCTAGCTGACAACAATAACATACTACTACATAGAAAGCCACTTGTTATGCTGAGCATCTCGGGCAAATTAGGTCAGTGTCCCAGGATGCGACCCACACCAGTCGACTAACACCCAGGTACCATTTTACTGATGGGGAACATAGACAACAGGTGGAAAGAAACACGTCCAATGTTTCTACTCTGGCTGGGAATCGAACCCAGGCCCTCACCGTGTGAAGCGAGAGCGTTAACCACCACCTGGCGCAGTGCAGTGTATGAAAGTACTCTTCTGATTAATAAAGACTTAAGACTGATTTTAGTTAGTTAAAAAAACCCTTGTTGAAAATGTCCGAGCAACAGAAGGGTATAAAACGGAAATACAAACAAGAACAAAATGCTTAACCAACAATGAGAGTACGATTTTGCTTTTTTAGGGAATATATATAGATTTACGAAAGAGCATCGACCCACGATTCGTAAATATGACAGATACGTATTGGTAGCATTGGTAGACTTGGAGATAAACAGATCATCCACCTGCAGCTTACAAACAGCGCGCGCGCGCACACACACACACACACACACACACACACACACACACACACACACACACACACACACATACAGGATTTCACACCTTCCTGTGAAGTGACCCTCTAACCCTTCCTTCCCCCCCCCCGTCTCTCTCCCTCTCCTCCTCTCTCTTCCTCTCCCTCATCCTCTCTCTCTTCCTCTCTCTCTTCCTCTCTCTCTTCCTCTCTCTCTTCCTCTCTCTCTTCCTCTCTCTCTTCCTCTCTCTCTTCCTCTCTCTCTTCCTCTCTCTCTTCCTCTCTCTCTTCCTCTCTCTCTTCCTCTCTCTCTTCCTCTCTCTCTTCCTCTCTCTCTTCCTCTCTCTCTTCCTCTCTCTCTTCCTCTCTCTCTTCCTCTCTCTCTTCCTCTCTCTCTTCCTCTCTCTCTTTCTCTCTCTCTTTCTCTCTCTCTTCCTCTCTCTCTTCCTCTCTCTCTTCCTCTCTCTCTTCCTCTCTCTCTTCCTCTCTCTCTTCCTCTCTCTCTTCCTCTCTCTCTTCCTCTCTCTCTTCCTCTCTCTCTTCCTCTCTCTCTTCCTCTCTCTCTTCCTCTCTCTCTTCCTCTCTCTCTTCTTCTCTCTCTTCCTCTCTCTCTTCCTCTCTCTCTTCCTCTCTCTCTTTCTCTCTTCCTCTCTCTCTCTCTCTCTCTTCCTCTCTCTCTTCCTCTCTCTCTTCCTCTCTCTCTTCCTCTCTCTCTTCCTCTCTCTCTTCCTCTCTCTCTTCCTCTCTTTATCTCTTCCTCTCTGTCTTCCTCTCTCTATCTCTTCCTCTCTTCCTCTCTTCTTCTCTCTCTCTCTTCCCTTGTCACTCCCCCCTCTCTCTTACCTTTTTCCCTCTCTCTCACTTTCTCCCCCGTTTTCCCTTCTTTCCCCCTCTCTCCTTCTACCCTCCCCTTCTCTCTCTTTCTCCCTCTCACTCTCTCCCCCTTTTTCTTTTTCTCTTTCTTTTGCTAAAAAAAAAAGTGGTTGGGACTCGCAGGAATCAGGGATCAGATGACAATGGTACTGGTAGGGAGGAATGGATGGAGGAGCAGTGGAAAAGGATAGAGCAAGAATGGGAGAGAAAATTAGGAGAGCTTTCTGAAAAAAATGGAGAAAGAGCTCTCGGTGAAATGGGAAAAGAGGTTGGAGAAGGAGACGAAGAATTGGGAGGCACAAGTCGAAACTGCAGTAGCCAGGGTAAAGGTCCTAGAATTTGAGGTAAACAGGCTGAAGCAAGTCTCAGGGGTAGTGACCAGAGAAGACACACCATATGAAGCTGAGAGGCTGAACAGGAAGGAAGGAGATATGAATTATGCTAAGGTCATATCAGCCTGCAAAGAAGGGCCAGGGAGTGGAAGGGAAGAGCAGATGGGTGCAGATGGAGAGGGAGATAGGTCGAATGCTGAGGCACAACCATGCTACCAAGAGCCACTGCAAAAATCAAGGGAGAAAATGACCACATACAGACAGGAACCAGAGTCACAGAGGGAGAGGCAATGGGAGGAGGAAAGGGCAAAATCAGTGTTTACCCATGGGCTACGGGAGAGAGAGGAAAGGACACACACTGAAAGACGGCAGGAAGAAAGAAAGAAAGGAGATTGAGAAAATCATCACAGAAATAGGGGGAGAAGACATGGACGAGATTGTAAATTTTCAGAGAATAGGGGGGGTACTTGAAGGGGAGAAACCGACCAATCAAGCTGATTCTCAGGACAGAAACAGTGTGGAACAGGATCCTCCAAGAGAAACCACGGTTGAAAAGCTTGGAAGAGTACAAGAAGGTGTTCCTAGCCAGAGGCAGAACACAGAGAGACAGCAGCTGAGGGAGAGGACAAAAAAGCGAAAGGAGCTAGGAAAGGAGACAAGGATGGAACCAGCAGAGGTCAGTCAGAACAGAGCAGCAAGGGCAAGCGCGCACACAACTATCCTCAGAACCCCACAACCTATCACACCATCCCAACACACAATACAATCCATACCCACAGCTTCCACCCAACCCCCAACCATAGAATCCCACAGTATGCTACCAGGTCTCCCACCCCCAGAGGCCCCCCAAACCACAGTGTTGGAAAGGAAACTGAAGGTATGGTACACAAACGCTGATGGAATAACAAACATGTGGGAGGAGTGGCACGAAAGAGTCAGAGGCATCACCAGACATCATAGCGATCACAGAAACCAAGCTTACAGGTATGATAACAGATGCCATCTTTCCAACGGGATACTAGATCCTGAGGAAAGACAGAAGGAACAGGGGTGGTGGAGGAGTGGCACTGCTGATCAAACACCGATGGAATTTTGATGAGCTGGAGAGAGGAGACAACGGAGAAGAAAGTGATTGCATAGCGGGAACGCTTCACTCTGGAGGTCCCAAGGTGATAATTGCAGTGATGTATAACCCACCACAGAACAGCAGGAGGCCAAGGCAAGAGTATGACGAGAGCAACAGAGCGATGGTTGACACACTGGCTGCAGTGGCCAGAAGAACTCATGCATGCAGGGCAAAGCTCCTGATCATGGGCGACTTTAACCACAAGGAGATCGAATGGGAGAACTTGGAGCCACATGGGGGCCAAGATACATGGAGGGCTAAGATGATGGAGGTGGTACTGGAAAACTTCATGCACCAACACGTAAGGAACACTACAAGAGAGAGAGGAGAGGATGAACGAGCAAGACTGGACTTAGTATTCACCTTGAGTAGTGCAGATATTGAGGACATCACATATGAAAGACCCCTTGGAGCCAGCGATCATGTGGTTTTGAGCTTCGAATACACAGTAGAGCTAAAAGTGGAAGGGGAAGCAGGAAGGCCAGGACAAATAAAACCAAACTACAGGAAAGGGGACTACACAGGAATGAGGAACTTCCTGAATGAGGTTCAGTGGGACAGAGAACTGGCAGGGAAGCCAGTTCATGAGATGATGGAATATGTAGCAACAATGTGCAAGGAGGCTGAGGAGAGGTTTGTACCCAAGGGTAACAGGAATAATGAAAAAGCCGGGATGAGCCCATGGTTCACCCAAAGATGCAAGGAGGCAAAAACCAAGTGTGCTAGGGAATGGAAGAAATATAGAAGGCAAAGGACCCAGGAGAATAAGGAGAGCAGTCGTAGAGCCAGAAACGAATATGCACAGATAAGAAAGAGGCCCAACGTCAATATGAAAACGACATAGCAGCAAAAGCCAAATCTGACCCGAAGCTGTTATACAGCCACATCAGGAAGAAAACAACCGTCAAGGACCAAGTAATCAGGCTAAGGAAGGAAGGAGGAGAGACAACAAGAAATGACAGTGAAGTATATGAGGAACTCAACAAGAGATTCAAAGAAGTGTTCACAGAGGAGACAGAAGGGGCTCCAGAAAGATGGAGAGGTGGGGTACACCACCATGTGCTGGACACAGTACACACAACCGAGGAAGAAGTGAAGAGGCTTCTGAGTGAGCTAGATACCTCAAAGGCAATGGAGCCAGATAACATCTCTCCATGGGTCCTGAGAGAGGGAGCAGAGGCGCTATGTGTACCCCTAACAACAATATTCAATACATCTATCGAAACAGGGAGATTGCCTGAGGCATGGAAGACAGCAAATGTGGTCCCAATCTTTAAAAAAGGAGACAGACATGAAGCACTAAACTACAGACCAGTGTCACTGACATGTATAGCATGCAAAGTCATGGAAAAGATTGTCAGGAGAAGAGTGGTAGAACATCTAGAAAGGAATGATCTCATCACCAGCAGACAACATGGTTTCAGAGACGGGAAATCCTGTGTCACAAACCTACTGGAGTTCTATGACATGGTGACAGCATTAAGACAAGAGAGAGAGCGGGGTGGGTGGATTGTATTTTCTTGGACTGCAAGAAGGCGTTTGACACAGTACCACACAAGAGATTAGTGCAAAAACTGGAGGACCAAGCAGGGATAACAGGGAAGGCACTGCAATGGATCAGGGAATACTTGTCAGGAAGACAGCAGCGAGTAATGGTAAGTGGCGAGGTGTCAGAGTGGGCACCTGTGACCAGCTGGGTCCCACAGGGGTCAGTCCTAGGACCAGTGCTGTTTCTGGTATTTGTGAACGACATGACGGAAGGAATAAACTCCGAGGTGTCCCTGTTTGCAGATGACGTGAAGTTGATGAGAAGAATTCATTCGATCGAAGACCAGGCAGAAATACAAAGGGATCTGGACAGGCTGCAGACCTGGTCCAGCAATTGGCTCCTGGAGTTCAATCCCACCAAGTGCAAAGTCATGAGGATTGGGGAAGGGCAAAGAAGACCGCAGACGGAGTACAGTCTAGGGGGCCAGAGACTACAAACATCGCTCAAGGAAAAAGATCTTGGGGTGAGTATAACACCAGGCACATCTCCTGAAGCGCACATCAACCAAATAACTGCTGCAGCATATGGGCGCCTAGCAAACCTCAGAGCAGCATTCCGACATCTTAATAAGGAATCGTTCAGGACCCTGTACACCGTGTACGTTAGGCCCATATTGGAGTATGCAGCACCAGTTTGGAACCCACACCTAGCCAAGCATGTAAAGAAACTAGAGAAAGTGCAAAGGTTTGCAACAAGACTAGTCCCAGAGTTAAGAGGTATGTCCTATGAGGAGAGGTTAAGGGAAATCAACCTGACGACACTGGAGGACAGGAGAAATAGGGGGGGGACATGATAACGACTTAGAAAATACTGAGAGGAATTGACAAGGTGGACAAAGACAGGATGTTCCAGAGATGGGACACAGCAACACGGGGACACAGTTGGAAGCTGAAGACACAGATGAATCACAGGGATGTTAGGAAGTATTTCTTCAGCCACAGAGTAGTCAGTAAGTGGAATAGTTTGGGAAGCGATGTAGTGGAGGCAGGATCCATACATAGCTTTAAGCAGAGGTACGATAAAGCTCATGGGTCAGGGAGAGTGACCTAGTAGCGACCAGTGAAGAGGCGGGGCCAGGAGCTTGGACTCGACCCCTGCAACCTCAACTAGGTGAGTACACACACACACACACACACACACACACACACACACACACACACACACACACACACACACACACACACACACACACACACACACACACACACAGATAAACAACAGCCACATTCCCACAGTTCACAATTAATATGACAGATGTACACAACACAACGCACCATATTACGGTCCAGGTCCCGACCATTTTTCAGCACTGATTACGTTGTGAGATCACAGCAAATGGGTCACTTCATCTCAATGGCGGAAATGTAATCAACCAGCCACGGATTACTTTTATTTGTTATTTTTGTTAATTATTAGAATACGCCTGAGAGAATTTACAAATGTCAAACAATATACAAACTCCCTCTGACAGACTTCACATATACCATTTAATAAGTATTATTGAGAGACCAGAAATAGTTATAAATGATAATTTTGAGAATTTACGAGTACTCGGAAAATGTTGTGAAAATATTTTTTTTTTTCTGGCTCTTTCATTCTTGAAGAGGCTTATTTTGATTTTTGAAACCATCTATAAATATTTGAAAGATAAAATCTGCTTAACATTTATTTCTCAGATGCTGTTTGATTGTTATTTTTAGCGTTTTGATGTAAATATTATAAGAATTGTCGGCAGTTTTAGTTTCTTTCCGGATTTGTTAGTTTGTATCTTGTTATTGGTGTTTCTTCTCATCCTCCCACCGTTCTTATTACCCCCCACGTCCTTCCTTCTCATCCCCCGTCCTTATCACCCCCAGTACGTCAGTCCTTCCTTCTCATCCCCTAGTCCTTGTTACCCCCCCCCGTACGTCCTTCCTTCTCAGCCACCCCCGTCCTTATCACCGTCTGTCCTTCCTTCTCAGCCACCCCCGTCCTTATCACCGTCCGTCCTTCCTTCTCAGCCACCCCCCGTCCTTATCACCGTCCGTCCTTCTCACCCACCCCCGTCCTTATCACCGTCCGTCTTTCCTTCTCACCCACCCCCGTCCTTATCACCGTCCGTCCTTCCTTCTCAGCCACCCCCGTCCTTATCACCGTCCGTCCTTCTCACCCACCCCCGTCCTTATCACCGTCCGTCCCCTTTTTGTTTACACAGGGTTTGACAAGGTTAAGGATCCCTAGCTTTGACAAGCTATTTACAGGTTAAGGATTCCTAACTTTATTGGCAAGCTAAGAGCTGTTACCTACATCAGCTCATTTGAAAGCATTTTTATTGTTATGAGACATACAAGTAGGAAACAGGATGAAGTTGGAGCCATCTGTGGGCCAGCATTTTCATTTGATCAGCTGACTTTATCTCGTTGACATCATTATGCTGTACGAATGTGTTCCATACTCGAGTCATCCTGGGTATATATGATCTCAGATGGAGTGATGCTCTGGAGAAGGGTACAGCAAGAATGAAGTTGCTGCTTTCTGCCCGTCTTGTGGCATAAAAGCTTGTTTCACGCTGTCCTCGAAGTGGATCCAAGTGTGGTACTTTGACAATATTGGCCTTGTACATAACAGAAAGGCCACCCACATCCTTCCTGTGTTGAAGGCTCTGCTGAAATGCCAGATCTATCCAGGTTTGGTCCAGGCGAGAGATGAGACGTCTTGCTCTGTTCTCCACTCTGTCAAGCAGTCGCAGATGAGATGGGGGGGGGCAGGCAAGCCAAGAAAGTGGAGCATACTCAAGGTGTGAGCGTACTTGTTCCTCATACAGAATCTTGCAACCCCTACTGTAAAGCAGATGCGAGATACGGCGAAGTGCTGTAAGCTTCCTGGCTGCCTTGTTTGCAAGATTTACAACATGGCTCTTCATGGTTAGTTTGGAGTCAAATTTCACCCCAAGGATATCAACTTCTTCTCCAGGTGCCAACACCCTCCCATTCATCCTTACTACTGCACCAGCATTACCATCATGGTGCCTAGAGACCATCATCATTTGCGTTTTCTCAGGTGCAAATGTTACTTGCCATCTATTTCCCCAAGCTGATATAGCTCTTAGCTGGTGATTGATGTAGCTTAGGGCAGCTGGCATTTCTTCTTGGATAAGTGAATGTCAGTGTACAGTCATCTGCATATGCATGGGATTCTGGGATGAGATGAAGAAGGTCATTGAAGTAGACATTCCATAACAATGGTTCCAGCACGCTTCCTTGTGGAACACTTGCCCCAATAGGATGTCTTGCTGATTCCGTTCCATTGAGAACTACCCTTAGAGATCTACCATGAAGGTAATCACTGAGAAGACATAGCGTAGAGCCTGCAATTCCCAGTGCTTGAAGTTTTGCTAAGAGGCCCTGGTGCCACGCCCGGTCGAAAGCACCAGCAATGTCCAGTGCTACCACACAGCTGACTTTGGATTCATCCAGTGACTGGTGCCACTTAGTGGAGAGGTTTAACAATAGGTCAGCAGCAGAGTAAACTTTCCTGAAGCCATATTGACGGTCACAAAGTAGTGAGCGGTAGTCATTTGTCTTGAGATTATTGTCTCGAGGATCTTAACAGTGATTGACAGGAGTGACACTGGTCTGTAGTTGCTGATTTCTGCTCTGCTCTTCTTTTTGTGAACAGGGACTACATTTGCCTCTTTCCAAGGAGAGGGCCATTTACACTGTACTAGGCAGTGCTGAAAGATGCCAGTCAGAAGTGCTGCTAGCTGGTCTGCACATCTCAGCAATCTTGGGCTCAACTTGTCTGGGCCCACAGCCTTCTCTTGGTCAAGTGATTTAAGAAGGAAATGCACCTCCTCCTGCCTTATTGTCACCACTGACAGCTTTGACACAGTTCTTGCAGCTATCCAAGGAGGGTCCCTTGCTGGATCAGGAACTTGCATTTTGGTAGCAAAGTGATCGGCAAAGAGGTCCGCCTTCTCTTGACTACTAGTAGAGGTGGTCCCATCCTGTCGATTTAGAGGTGGAATGAGTTCATCAGGTAGATAACCTTGTCTGTCCTTGACCAGGGACCACCAGGTTTTGGAGCCTACCCTACCTGATGCTAGCTTTCTTTTAGTGTCCACCTCCCATTTAGCAATGGCCCACTTTTGAACGTCACCCATATGTCTACAGGCTTGCCTGTGCAAGTTCCTGTTGTAGGTGATAGGATGTCTCTTATACCTTCGCCATGCTTTGTACTTAGCAGTAGCAGCCTCTCTACAACGAAAACCAAACCAAGGCTGATCTGTAGGCTTCGTCACATATTGCCGGTGAGGAATGTGTTCTTGTCGTAGATTAAGGATGTGTCCAGTGAAGGCTTTCACTTGGTTGTCAACATCCCCTTGGAGAAGAGCATTCCAATCGGTGGTGGCGAGCTCTGAGCAAAGGGCTGGCCAATTACCTCTTTCCCATAGCCAGGTTGTGCGTGTGGACTCCTCACCTCGCTCTGTTGGGATCTTTAGTGTCGTAAAAACAGCCTTGTGGTCAGACGATCCAACGTAGCCAAGGGGTTGACAAGTGACTATACCTTCTGCCAGATAACTCACTACTGGGTCAAGGGAGGAGCCAGAGATATGAGTAGAGAAATCAACAGTTTCTCATGTCAAACACTGCAAGAAGGTCATCAAAGTCCCTCTGTATAAGGTGTTGGTTGAGGTCACCAACAATTATAATATGTTGACAGTTGTGTTGTAGCAAAAGGGAGTCCATATTTTCCATTAGGAAGTTGATGGGGTCTGCATGTTGCCACTGAGGTCTGTACATTACACATGCTAGTACAGAGGTACTACTGTTTATGCAGAGCTTGAAGAACATCATTTCAAGATGTGTAGGGGTGGCAACATCAATGTGCTGGGCTTGAACACTTTTAGAGAAGCACACAGCAACACCTCCTTGCCCTTGCCTGTCTATTCTCATCCATGAGGTGTAGCCAGCAAGAATTGCTGGCTACACCTTGTCACCCCCCGTACTTATCACCCCCCCCGTCCTTCTCATCCCTACGCCCTTATCACCCCCCCGTCCTTCTCATCCCCCCGTCCTTATCACACCCCCGTCCTTCTCATCCCTCCGTCCTTATCACCCCCCGTCCTTCTCATCCCCCCGTCCTTCTCATTCCCCCGTCCTTCTCATCCCCCCGTCCTTATCACACCCCCGTCCTTCTCATCCCCCCGTCCTTCTCATTCCCCCGTCCTTCTCATCCCCCCGTCCTTATCACACCCCCGTCCTTCTCATCCCCCCGTCCTTCTCATTCCCCCGTCCTTCTCATCCCCCCGTCCTTATCACACCCCCGTCCTTCTCATCCCTCCGTCCTTCTCATCCCTCCGTCCTTATCACTCCCCCGTCCTTCTCATCTCCCCGTCCTTATAACTCCCCGTCCGTCCTTCCTTCTCACCTCCCGTCCGTCCTTCCTTCTCCCCCCCCCCCCCGCCGTCCTTCCGTCCATCTTTATGACTTCCTCGTTCACGAAACTCATAACACTAGAATGGAGATAAACTGTGTGTGTGTGTGTGTGTGTGTGTGTGTGTGTGTGTGTGTGTGAGAGAGAGATTTATCTAGCTGGGTTGCAGTTAAGCTGTAGCACTTGGACCTACCTCTCAAAAGATCTGCTGGCTGACATAATCTGTCTACTAGACATGTTTTCACCTTCAGCTATTCCTAAGTCCTGTCTATTTCTTTGGTATATTTAACTTCCCACTTGTGACAGGTTGTTGACTCACACCAGGAACAGCGAAGGTCCCAACAAGAATCCTTGTTATGCCCAAATGGTTTTCCTTGTGTGTTTAGCTTCCATGTATTTCCTCTGTCTCGTCTTCATCGTTTTTCTATGTCAGTATGATCAGTGAGACCCATGTGCAACATTTGGGTTTCATTTTTCTGGCTCGCTAAATCGTAATAACACGATTAGAAACAAACCATACCACGGGTGGGGTTAGAACCCGCGGTGAGAGAGTCATAAAACTCCAGACCGACGCGTTAGCCACTAGACCAGCTAGCTACAATAAGATTCATCCAACTAGGTATATTTCTACACCATAGGAAGGTTAGCACAGGCACCACTGTGACCACAAATGCAAGTTTTTACAGACGAATCTCCCGCTACCGTGGTCGTGACGAACTGTAGCTCAAAGCCGTCAACATAACTCACGAAATCGTAATGACACGATTGCAAACAAACCATACCACGGGTGGGGTTAGAACCCGCGATCAGCGAGTCTCAAAACTCCGGACCGTCGCGTTAGTCACTGGATCAGCTCGCTGCAATAAGATTCATCCAACTAGGTCTGGAGTTTTGACTCTTTGATCGCGGGTTCTAACCCCACCTGTGGTATGGTTTATCTTTATTCTGGAAACGTTTTGCCAGCCAGTGGCTTTTTCAGTCCAATGCAGAGAAAGGTGGAAGATGAGGAGTTTAAGGTTATCAGTCCCTCAGCCTCGATTCGATGCATTCAGTCCATCGTTGGTTTTTAAACCATTTATTCACATTCTGTGTCGTGAAATTATGCAGGTTTACTGGTCAGTTTATTTCTTGGTTCAGGCATCAGTTTGGTAGTCACCCATTTTTCGCTTTTCGATTTTATTTCCTCTGATAGGTGTAGGCTCCATGATGGCGCTGTCTACTCAGATTAAATTGAAGGAGAGGAACAGTACTAAGAGTCCTTCAAGGTTTCGATGAATGTTCCCACATTTGCTAGTATGATATATGCCATTTACCTTATTCGGTTTGTGTGTGTTGTAAGAGACAGGTTAGGAATGATGTTAACTTCTGGCTCTTCCACTACTAGACTCTGCGAATCGTTCATCTTCCACGAAATGTCATTTTATATCTTCCTTTCGTTTCAATTTTAATTATTTTACATTTACCAGTACATAAGCAACTGTTATAATCCCTATGTTCCTGTTGCCTCTCAAAAATAGTTTTTATTTTCAGTTTCTTGAAATTTTCACCCATTTGTATTCTCATTAGATTAGAATTTTCAATTTTTCACAAGTATAATTTTATATCTTCTGGCAAGTCGTTTATATACGCTAGGAAATATATGACGACCAAGATCCCTACAGTCGTCAGATGCTCCATTACTACACACACTTACACTATACATTATAAGTGGAAGGTCACGGTCAGATGGCCAAAAGTTCCAACTGTGGGTCATCATATGACTGACACCTGTGACAGTAAAACAACTATACTGTTTCCTGACTCATCTGACCTAATCTAACCTGACATTCATGAAATTCCTTACCAGTTGAAATATTTTTAGTGCTATTCCGTCTTCCCTTTTAATTTGTGTATCAGTCGTCAGTTTTACTGTTAAAGGCTTCCTTATAGTAGAGGAACAAGTGATATGTTTACTACCAACTCCGTTGTTAATCTCTGAGAGTTTGTCGTAGGAATTTATAAGGTTCATAAAACCAAGCTCTTTATTCCTCTACCAGTTCTTTTGTTGGATCATAAATACTGTGAGCTCAAGGTATTGCTTTATTCTCTCTTTATTATTGGTCTAGAAAGTCGGATAGAGGATCGAGCCTCCGCCACTTTTTGCGTTGAATGACCCACACGGATTTAACACTACTTATGAACTATATTATTAATAACCTTTATTTTATTCTTTATCTTGCACGACACTTCATAATTATTGAACTATGCTTTATTGCTCTAGTCTGTTCCCTTAAGTGCTTTTATTACGTTCACTGTTTTCCATTTTCTGACAATTATTCTCTGTATTGTCGTAATGAATATTTGAGGTAGTGGGTTTCTCAGGGCTGTTGTTTCTTTTATTCACTATCAAAGCGATGTCATGTCTGTCTTTGTTGCTTTTATCGCAAGCAGTAGCTTTAATTCAAGTCTGAATTGCTTCAGTTTTTTCTACTGTTATGCCGTTGTCTCCACTTCTTTCCCAGTTCTCGTGCTGCTGACTAGTGACCCATTTCACTCGAGTCTCCATCGATCAGTTACCTGCCTTTGCAGCTGTGTCATTGCAGACTTCAACATGCCTTGTGCAGGATTTCATTGACCTTGTTTAAGCCAATATCAGGTTCAACCTTTTCATCCTGGGTTAAAAATCATTTGCAAATAAAACTTGGAATGGCTATGGGGTCACCCCTGAGTGCAGTTTTAATATACATTCAGTCAGAACACTTTGAGAGGATTTTTTAAAAAAATTTCCAATGTTATACAACTGGGCTTATATATTTGATTATTCCTAGGTGTTTCAACGTAACTCATTTCCGACTACATAGGTGTGTATATATATAGGTACCTATATATACACCTCTGTGTCTCTGTATTATTTGTAACGGCTGGACAAAGCTCCTGGAGAGCGAAACGTTGCCACAGTAAAATGTCACAGTTGCACTTGTCTTTTTACCCAACAGAATATGTTACGGTGATTAGTTACGAAAAGTCAGTGAGGCTCGGATTTTTCCTCATTATTCTTATACAGTATTCTTTTGTAGCCCATTATGATGTGTATTATGAATATCCATTACACAAATGGACAGCACTTTCTTCAGAGATATACAGCAAATTAAAGATGATTTAGACACATGTGCAACATCTGGGTATCTTTATTTGTAGACGTTTCACCCTCCAGTGGCTTTTTCAAGACAAGAACATAATGTGAAGACTGTAGAACTATATAGAAAAGATGAGGTAATCAGTCCCTCGGCCTTGGAGATGAAGAGCACCCAAGTCTTGAAGATTTTTGAAAAGACTACGGTGCTGTTTACTAACTCCACGGCTGAGGGACTAAGCTGCCTCATCTGTATTACACTGAAGAAGCCTACCGTGTAGGCGAAACGTTTCAACAATAAAGATACCCAACTGTTGCCCATGTGTCTCAGTCATCATCAGAATTTACATTAAAAATTATTTTTGTGCCGTCTCATAACCCGGTTGTGGTAATTCTTTCATTAACATCACTGATATAAAATATAGACTATAAATAACTAGGTCCCAAGTGAGTCAATGAACCACTTTCTGGTTCCTCCTCATTTACATAAATTTCCTGTTGTAAACTGATCAATGCCTCGATCCAAGAGAGAGAGACTTCTCCAGTACAGTTTTACTTACCATTCTTCATCGGTCTCATAAGAACGTAATGTAGGAACACAACGCAGGTTCTTCTAAAAGGTAACCATTCCCACCCACCCATTTTCCAACTTTCTTCCACAACACCCAGGAATTTATTTCAAGATGGAAAAAACTTGAAATGGTAAGGTAAGGCTGGTAAGCAAGACAAACCTGCAATAGTTGGATACCTTTATTACGAAGCGTTTCGCCTAGACAATAGGCGCAACACTTCGGAGTAAAGGTATCGGAGTAAAGGTATCGGAGTAAAGGTATCGGAGTAAAGGTATCGGAGTAAAGGTATCGGAGTAAAGGTATCGGAGTAAAGGTATCGGAGTAAAGGTATCGGAGTAAAGGTATCGGAGTAAAGGTATCGGAGTAAAGGTATCGGAGTAAAGGTATCGGAGTAAAGGTATCGGAGTAAAGGTATCGGAGTAAAGGTATCGGAGTAAAGGTATCGGAGTAAAGGTATCGGAGTAAAGGTATCGGAGTAAAGGTATCGGAGTAAAGGTATCGGAGTAAAGGTATCGGAGTAAAGGTATCGGAGTAAAGGTATCGGAGTAAAGGTATCGGAGTAAAGGTATCGGAGTAAAGGTATCGGAGTAAAGGTATCGGAGTAAAGGTATCGGAGTAAAGGTATCGGAGTAAAGGTATCGGAGTAAAAGTTGGAAGAAGCGGTAGACATGTGAAGACGATGTAATCAGTCCATCACCCTTGAAGCCTACTGTGTAGGCGAAACGTTTCGGTATAAAGATACCTATCTGTTACACATGTCTTAACAATGTGGAAAAAGGCAATTCTGCACAGTTCAGGACATTTATTTAAGGAAACGTTTCGCCACAAATGGCTTCTTCAGTGCTCTAATAAATGTCCTGAACTGCACCTAAGAATCTCTTCTCACATCTTGTGGGTATCACCAGACCATTTCTCATTACTTCAGTAACTCGGGTACTAATGAAACCAGCCCTTCAGTGAATGCAATTCAACGAAATTATGTTCATCGAGGAGACTTGTAATTGCATCTGCATTGATTGATTCCAGCCAGACTGATGGGATAATAAACAGAAACTTAGAAACCACATCTGTTTTCCAAATTGATATGCCACTGTAAGCCTTCCACAGTCCTGTAATTACTTATTTTGCTACATATTACTTTACTGAGTTACTTTTAGCATTGTTTAAAAACCGCAATTATTTGCAGGAATGAAGACTCACTATACTGTACTCCCTGGAACGCAGGAGGGAGAGATACATGATTATATACACCTGGAAAATCCTAGAGGGACTAGTACCGAACTTGCACACGAATATCACTCACTACGAAAGCAAAAGACTTGGCAGACGTTGCAACATCCCCCCAATGAAAAGCAGGGGTGTCACTAGCACGTTAAGAGACCATACAATAAGTGTCAGGGGCCCGAGACTGTTCAACTGCCTCCCAGCATACATAAGGGGGATTACCAACAGACCCCTGGCAGTCTTCAAGCAGGCACTGGACAAGCACCTAAAGTCGGTTCCTGACCAGCCGGGCTGTGGCTCGTACGTTGGTTTGCGTGCAGCCAGCAGCAACAGCCTGGTTGATCAGGCTCTGATCCACCAGGAGGCCTGGTCACAGACCGGGCCGCGGGGGCGTTGACCCCCGGAACTCTCTCCAGGTAAACTCCAGGTAATACCGTCACTGGAACAATACACCATACCATGGGCGGGGTTAGAACCCGCGATCGAAGAGTCATGAAACTACAGACCGACGCGTCGGTCTGGAGGTATATGACTCGCTGATCTCGGGTTCTAACCCCGCCCGTGGTATGGTTTGTTTGCAATCGTGTCATTACGATTTAGTGAGTCATGTACACAACCCACACAATGGGGGTAGCTAATGCCGATGTTTCGGTCCGATTTTGGACCAATAACTAGTCTTCTTCAGGTCTTGTTTACGTATACATCGTTATTTAGTTATAACGAGTCTAGTTTACTAAGCGTAAATGTAAATGAGGATTATATTTATTATTCTGTGACTTGGTACATATTGTGAGGAGAAATGGAACAAATCTTATCATTGTAAAGAAAGCAACTTGAAATTAAGTTTAAGTGAATTTTTCCTGGAACAATCTTAGTCCAGTATACCTGGAACAATCTTAGTCCAGTATACCTGGAACAATCTTAGTCCAGTATACCTGGAACAATCTTAGTCCAGTATACCTGGAACAATCTTAGTCCAGTATACCTGGAACAATCTTAGTCCAGTATACCTGGAACAATCTTAATCCAGTATACCTGGAACAATATTAGTCCATTATACATGGAACAATATTAGTCCATTATACATGGAACAATATTAGTCCATTATACATGGAACAATCTTAGTCCAGTATACATGGAACAATCTTAGTCCAGTATACATGGAACAATCTTGGTCCAGTATACCTGGAACAATCTTAGTCCAGTACACCTGGAACAATCTTAGTCCAGTATACCTGGAACAATCTTAGTCCAGTATACCTGGAACAATCTTAATCCAGTATACCTGGAACAATCTTAGTCTAGTATACATGGAACAATCTTAGTCCAGTACACCTGGAACAATCTTAGTCCAGTACACCTGGAACAATCTTAGTCCAGTACACCTGGAACAATCTTAGTCCAGTATACCTGGAATCTTACTCCAGTATACCTGGAACAATCTTAATCCAGTATACCTGGAACAATCTTAGTCCAGTATACCTGGAACAATCTTAGTTCAGTATACCTGGAATAATCTTAGTTCAGTATACCTGGAATAATCTTAGTTCAGTATACCTGGAATAATCTTAGTTCAGTATACCTGGAATAATCTTAGTTCAGTATACCTGGAACAATCTTAATCCAGTATACCTGGAACAATCTTAGTCCAGTATACCTGGAACAATCTTAGTTCAGTATACCTGGAACAATCTTAGTTCAGTATACCTGGAATAATCTTAGTTCAGTATACCTGGAATAATCTTAGTTCAGTATACCTGGAATAATCTTAGTTCAGTATACCTGGAATAATCTTAGTTCAGTATACCTGGAATAATCTTAGTTCAGTATACCTGGAATAATCTTAGTCCAGTATACCTGGAATAATCTTAGTCCAGTATACATGGAACAATCTTAGTCCAGTATACCTGAAACAATATTTAGTTTCATGTATCTGGAACAATCTCAGTTCCACATACCTGGAACAATATTCTGTCTGCCTCTAAATGAGCTTAAGAAGGTTACGCTCACAGTCTGCATGTGAGCTCAAACAAATTATACCATGTAAATTCAACTTTGTGTAAAACGAACACCCAAGATCAGGTGGCTGAGATGACACTAAGATCACGAAAAAAGATTTATCTCCTAAGATCACATCGAGATTTTATTGAGAATTAATCTTAAATCAACGTTACAACGTAACGTCAGGATACCATAAATCTGTTAGTAAAGCACGTAACCGTAGTAGCCAAGACCACACCAATCTTGGTCCTTATGAACACAGTAAACATGGTCAAGAGCACTTCAGTCTTAGTCATGAGGACCACTCCGGGTATGGTCTTGAAGAGCACTCCGGGTATGGTCTTGAAGAGCACTCCGGGTATGGTCTTGAAGAGCACTCCGGGTATGGTCTTGAAGAGCACTCCGGGTATGGTCTTGAAGACCACTCCGGGTATGGTCTTGAAGACCACTCCGGGTATGGTCTTGAAGACCACTCCGGGTATGGTCTTGAAGAGCACTCCGGGTATGGTCTTGAAGAGCACTCCGGGTATGGTCTTGAAGAGCACTCCGGGTATGGTCTTGAAGAGCACTCCGGGTATGGTCTTGAAGAGCACTCCGGGTATGGTCTTGAAGAGCACTCCGGGTATGGTCTTGAAGACCACTCCGGGTATGGTCTTGAAGACCACTCCGGGTATGGTCTTGAAGACCACTCCGGGTATGGTCTTGAAGAGCACTCCGGGTATGGTCTTGAAGAGCACTCCGGGTATGGTCTTGAAGAGCACTCCGGGTATGGTCTTGAAGAGCACTCCGGGTATGGTCTTGAAGAGCACTCCGGGTATGGTCTTGAAGAGCACTCCGGGTATGGTCTTGAAGAGCACTCCGGGTATGGTCTTGAAGAGCACTCCGGGTATGGTCTTGAAGAGCACTCCGGGTATGGTCTTGAAGAGCACTCCGGGTATGGTCTTGAAGAGCACTCCGGGTATGGTCTTGAAGAGCACTCCGGGTATGGTCTTGAAGAGCACTCCGGGTATGGTCTTGAAGAGCACTCTGGGTATGGTCTTGAAGAGCACTCTGGGTATGGTCTTGAAGAGCACTCCAGGTATGGTCTTGAAGAGCACTCCAGGTATGGTCTTGAAGAGCACTCCGGGTATGGTCTTGAAGAGCACTCCGGGTATGGTCTTGAAGAGCACTCCGGGTATGGTCTTGAAGAGCACTCCGGGTATGGTCTTGAAGACCACTCCGGGTATGGTCTTGAAGAGCACTCCGGGTATGGTCTTGAAGAGCACTCCATGTAGTGCCGTGCCGTCTCGCCGTGCCGCCGCGTTCTTTCGTGTTTTTTCACGGTCTCTCTTGCGTACTAGAACCTTAAACTGCGCCAGTGAACTTAAAAGATATATCCCTCCAGTGCTTGGAACTAATCTTGCAGAAAATAATATCTACCGAGTCAAAAAAGGAGAATCAGCGTACAATAACAAAGCATAACCATACTCTCAGAGTATGGTTAGAGCATTTTTGTCAGAGGAAAGACACTCCCTGATAATAGTGTGTTATACATAGTGTTGTAGTGTGTACCACAGTGGCATATGGATAATAAATGATAAGGTGAAATTTAAAACTGAAGTGTTAGGCCCAAAGAGACAGGTTTATGTTGTAAACAGTCGCTAGCAGTCGTCAGAACCCTCCTGATTCCAGTGAGCAAATCACTCCCGTTGAAATGCGAAGAGGTGCAAAATCTCCAGGAAATACGAAAAGTGTACAGTTTTGTAGAAATATGATAAACAGTGTATAGTTAGTACTTATTGTGATGGAGTGACGTATACAGTCTGTGGTAAACCTGTAGCTAGCAGCGGTCGCTATATACACAACGAAAATCATTGTTCCTCCAGTAATCTCCATGTAATGAAGCCATATATTGATACAGAAAGTTATACTTTCTGTATCAAACTGAACACATATTACTGTTTAACTTTTTTCCAGTAGTCCTTTTATGAGCTAGTCCAATATCACCCAGTGAGCCTAATCGGGACCTGCCCGGATTCATCCAATGATCGGATTCAAACGGATTCGTTGATAACAATGTATCCTCTGACTGGTTTCACTAACTGACGCGGCTCTACGCGCCCAATCAAACGCTCAAACAGTAACTACAACAGATAGTTTCAGTACAGATAGACAGATCTACTGTTAAGGTGCTTATTAGAAAAAAGATATATAGTGATCCACTAGTTGGATTCTACCGGATTCGCTGGATTCGGGCGGATTCAAACGCTTTTTGAGGAAATAAAGCCGGATTCAAACTGTTTCGTTGGAAATAAACCAAATCGGAAGAAATGTTACAAAAAATTAAATACATCGGGGAATTATAGACTAGCTAGCTAGGAGAGTTGTCTAGTATTGCTAAGATGACCACCACCATGAAGATCTGTGTAGTCTGCAGAAAGGGTAAGGGACGAAGACAGATCTGGATTGCTTGCCATCTGTGTGGCCAGTGGCCCCATAGTATATGCAGGGATTTTAAACCAGTGACCACACTTGACAAACTCAGAGAGATGTTTTTGGGTCTCCCCAAACGAGATTCACCTGTATGAGGAAATGACATATATATTAAAAGACAAAAATAAAACATCCTTCTTGAAAAACATGTCAGCATGGTATGACAGCTGGGAAAAAAAGATGGGTGGTAGGGACGGGGCTGTCTTGGACAGTGTTCCTGAGGGTGTTAGTGCTGTCCTGGAGGGTAGTGCTGAGGGTGCTAGTGTTGTCCTGGAGAAAAGTGCTCCTGAGGGTCCTAGTGATGTCTTAGAGCTCGTGAGGGTACTAGTGTTGTCTTAGAGCTCGTGAGGGTACTAGTGTTGTCCTGGAGGACAGTGAAGACAACATTATTCAGTCCACAGAGGTTCAAAATAGAGAGACTGCTGGAGATGGATCAAAATGGGATGATGCCTCAGGTAATCGTGTCGACACACTACCAGCAAAACCTGGTGGAAGCACTGATGTCCATACAGAGGTGAAAGATAGGGAGGAAACAGGAAAAATGCACCAGCAGTGAACGCAGCTACAATAAATCCTAGCAAACAGAAGTACAATCTATGTAAATACTATGCCTTGGGTATCTGCAGGCACGGTATATTTGGTAAAACAGGTGGGACATGCACCTTTGACCATCCGAAAAAATGCTGCACCCATATGACAACAGGAGAATGCAATTTGAAGAATTGAGACACTTATGCAACACATGGGAATCTTTATTGAAGAAACGTTTCGCCACACAGTGGCTTCATCAGTCCAGTACAAAGTAGAAATGGGTAAGGAGAGTAGAAGTTTGAGGTAATCAGTCCCTCAACCTGGAATCGATGTGTTCAGTCCATCACTCTTGTAGGAAGTGCCGCATAGGGCCAGAGAGGTGGCTTATATACTACTGGTACAAAGACTTCAACGCTTGCCCAACCTTTGGACGACTACCTACTTACACTAGTGCCAGGTCCCACTGTGATCCCGCCTCCTCCTGCTTCACCTCATCTCACCGCAGTATATAAGCCACCTCTCTGGCCCTATGCGGCACTTCCTACAAGAATGATGGACTGAACACATCGATTCCAGGTTGAGGGACTGATTACCTAAAACTTCTACTCTCCTTACCCATTTCTACTTTGTATTGGACTGATGAAGCCACTGTGTGGCGAAACGTTTCTTCAGTAAAGATTCCCAGGTGTTGCGTAAGTGTTTCAATTCTTCAACTTGTCGGTTTTCAAAACCATTCATCACAGAATGCAACTTTATTTCTTGCAACTTATTTCACCCAGGAATGTGTCGCTTATCAATCCATGAAAGAAAATGCTACAACGCATACTGCCAGGCACATCATCTAAAGAGGACTGGAAGACACAGACCAGCCAGACTATGGGAAACAAAAGAGAGGAGCCACAACCTCTCCAGGGACAGAGGTTTTTTAGGGCCAGGAAGGAAAAAAGACTGGCAAGAAATGATAATAATCCTACACCACCTGAAAACACTTCTGGAGCAGAGGCACGAAAATTGGCCTCTACCCCAGAAGAACAGATATTAGAGTCGGCAAATAAAACCCCCCTAAATTCCACCAATATGACATTTGTCTTTGCAGACATACAGGGTCTAAAGCCGTCAAAAAACAAAATTCCTTACATCAAGGGACTGCTCACGGAGGTTCGAGGTTCTGACCTGAGGGTTGGTGAGGATGGGGAGGAAGAGGGGAGGAAGAGGGCTGGAAAAATGGAAGAGGTTGGGAGGGTGGAGTAGGAGGTGGGGCAGCAGAGATGAGTGGCCCGTCCACTCTGGAGCATGATGTGCAGAGGTACTGCAGGAGGTTGTACTGGAGCGAGATGTGCTGATGGCAACAGTGTCGGTAGAGTAGGGTCGGTACTCAGGCGCCTCTCAGGAGATGGCTGGTGGTGCCCAGGAAAACAGGGTCGTTTTGGAGCCACACCCCAGCTTTAGCTAAATAGCAAAGTGCTGCTCACGGAGTCAAATGCAAAGTTTGCAGCATTCACAGAGACCCACATAAAAGACCATTATGACAACGAAATATGAATCCCAGGTTATAACCTATTCCGATGCGACAGACTATACAAGCAACAAGGGAGGGTTGGCCTGTATGTCACAGAATCGCTCATTTGCACAGAACTACTAAACACCTCAAATGATGTACTTGAAGTTTTGGCGGTAAAGATCGAAAACCAAAACCTTGTCATTGTGATAGTATACAAGCCTCCAGATGCAACTTCGCAGCAGTTCCAGGAGCAGCTTGAGAAAATTGACCACCGTCTGGAAAATCTAACTCCTGCCCTAAACATCTTACTACTAGGTTTCGACCTGAGACGCCTAAAATGGAAGAGTATAGCAAACAATGTTTCAGCAGAGATCACCTCGGGAGGCAACTCAGATGAAAATTCACACACACACACACACACACACACACACACACACACACACACACACACACACACACACACACACACACACACACACACACACACACACACACACACACACACACACACACACACACGAACTACTAAATCTCTGCAACAAATTCACCTTAAACCAGCAAACAGTAGAGCCTACAAGACTACAAAATACGCTGGACCTCATCTTCACTAACAATGATGATCTGATACGTAATACAACTGTATCAAAGACAATACACTCAGATCACAACACAATAGAGGTACAGACATGTATACACAGGACTCCTGACCAGCAAAATGTGAACAGTCGTGAAGGTCTCTTCACGAAATTAAATTTCAATAACAAAAACATACAATGGGATGAAGTAAACCATGTCCTAAATGAAACAAGCTGGGAAAGATATCCTAAACAACACGGATCCGAACATCTGCCTTGAAAAAATGAATTCTGTGGTTCTTGAGATCTGCTCAAGACACATTCCATTAAGAAAAAGAAAGACACTCCCTATACAGACGAAGGCGAAGAGTCACAGAGCTGCTGAGTGGGATCAATATATCTGAAATACGAAGGGAAGCACTAGTCAATGAAATTGCAAATATCGAACTTAAGCTGAAGGAATCTTATAGGAGACAAGAATCACAGGAAGAACTAAAAGCCATAAAGAAAATAGAAAAAAACAAAAAAACAAAATACTTCTTCTCTTATGCCAAATCTAAGGGAAAAACAACATCCAGTACTGGGCCCCTGCTTAGGCAGGATGGGACATACACAGATGACAGCCAAAAAATGAGTGAGATACTAAAGTCCCAATACGACTCAGTGTTCAGCGAGCCACTGCCCACTCTAAGGGTCGAAACTCCAAATGAATTCTTTATGAACGAAGCCCAAAATTTGGTCATCCCAAAACTCTCGGGTATTATAATAACTCCACAAGATTTTGAAGAGGCAATTAATGACATGCCCATGCACTCTGCCCCAGGCCCAGACTCCTGGAACTCCGTGCTCAAGAACTGCAAGAAGTCCCTATCGCGTGCCTTCAGTATTTTATGGAGAGGGAGCATGGACACAGGGGTCATCCCACACATACTATAAACAACAGACATAGCCCCACTCCACAAAGATGGCAGTAAAGCAATTGCAAAGAACTACAGACCGATCGATAGCACTAACATCCCCTATCATAAAAATCTTTGAGAGGGTTCTAAGAAGCAAGATCGCCACCCATCTAGATACTCATCAGTTACACAACAATGGACAACACGGGTTTAGAGCAGGTC
Organism: Cherax quadricarinatus; assembly: GCF_038502225.1. NCBI lineage: Eukaryota > Metazoa > Arthropoda > Malacostraca > Decapoda > Parastacidae > Cherax > Cherax quadricarinatus. The sequence goes on from NC_091382.1 coordinate 10,423,559, forward strand.
GCTCCTGCCTGTCCCAGCTACTGGACCACTATAATAAGGTCCTGGATGCTGTAGAGGATAAACAAAACACAGATGTAGTATACACAGACTTCGCAAAACCTTTCGACAAGTGTGACCATGGTGTAATAGCACACAAAATGCGAGATAAAGGAATAACGGGAAAAGTTGGTAGATGGATCTACAACTTCCTGACAAATAGAACACAGAGTAATAGTAAACAGAGTAAAGTCCCAGGCAGCCATGATAAAAAGCTCTGTTCCACAAGGCACAGTACTCGCTCCCATTCTATTCTTCCGTTGCGGATGACACCCGGATCACCATGACAGCGACCTCCATCGAAGACACCGCGAGACTCCAAGCGGACATCAACCAAATCTTCGAATGGGCCACTCAAAACAATATGAAGTTCAACGAGGAGAAATTTCAACTACCCAGATATGGAAAACTTGAAATTAAAAATGTGTCAGGGTATACAATAAATTCTAACCATACAATAGAGCGGAAAAGTAATGTGAAGGACCTGGGAGAGATAATGTCAGAGGATCTCGCCTTCAAAGACCACAACGATGTATCTACCTCATCCGCTAGGAAAATGATAGGATGGATAATGAGAACCTTCAAAACTAGGGACGCCAAGCCCATGATTCTCTTCAAATCGCTTGTGCTCTCTAGGCTGGAATACTGCTGTACACTAACGGCCCCCTTCAAGGCTGGTGACATTGCAGACCTGGAGAGTGTAGATAGAACTTTCACGGCACACACAAGTGCGATAAGGCACCTGAACTACTGGGAACGGTTGAAGGTCCTTGATCTGTATTCCCTCGAACACAGGCGAGAGAGATACATGATAATATACACTTGGAAGGTCCTGGAGGGATTGATACCAAACCTGCACACGAAAATCACTTCATATGAAATCAAAAGACTCGGCAGGAGATGCAACATCCCCCGATGAAAAGCAGGGGTGCCACGAGTACACTGAGAGACAACACAATAAGTGTCCGGGGCCCAAGATTGTTCAGTTGCCTCCCAGCATACATAAGGGGGATTACCAATAGACCCCTGACTGTCTTCAAGAAGGCACTGGACAGGCACCTAAAGTCAGTACCTGACCAACCGGGCTGTGGTTCGTACGTCAGCTTGTGTGCGCCCAGCAGTAACAGCTTGGTTGATCAGACCCTGATCCACCATGAGGCCTGGTCTCAGACCGGTAAACTCCAGGTCTGCAGGCTATGGTCTTGACCACTCCGGCTATGGTCTTGAAGCTCACTCCGGCTATGGTCTTGAAGCTCACTCCGGCTATGGTCTTGAAGCTCACTCCGGCTATGGTCTTGAAGACCACCCCGGGTATGGTCTTGAGGACCACCCCGGGTATGGTCTTGAGGACCACCCCGGGTATGGTCTTGAGGACCACCCCGGGTATGGTCTTGAGGACCACCCCGGGTATGGTCTTGAGGACCACCCCGGGTATGGTCTTGAGGACCATTCCAGCTATGGTCTTGAGGACCACTCCAGCTATGGTCTTGAGGACCACTCCAGCTATGGCCTTGAGGACCACTCCAGCTATGGTCTTGAAGACCACTCAGGCTATATGGTCTTGAAGACCACTCAGGCTATATGGTCTTGAAGACCACTCAGGCTATATGGTCTTGAAGACCACTCAGGCTATATGGTCTTGAAGACCACTCAGGCTATATGGTCTTGAAGACCACTCAGGCTATATGGTCTTGAAGACCACTCAGGCTATATGGTCTTGAAGACCACTCAGGCTATATGGTCTTGAAGACCACTCAGGCTATATGGTCTTGAAGACCACTCAGGCTATATGGTCTTGAAGACCACTCAGGCTATATGGTCTTGAAGACCACTCAGGCTATATGGTCTTGAAGACCACTCAGGCTATATGGTCTTGAAGACCACTCAGGCTATATGGTCTTGAAGACCACTCAGGCTATATGGTCTTGAAGACCACTCAGGCTATATGGTCTTGAAGACCACTCAGGCTATATGGTCTTGAAGACCACTCAGGCTATATGGTCTTGAAGACCACTCAGGCTATATGGTCTTGAAGACCACTCAGGCTATATGGTCTTGAAGACCACTCAGGCTATATGGTCTTGAAGACCACTCAGGCTATATGGTCTTGAAGACCACTCAGGCTATATGGTCTTGAAGACCACTCAGGCTATATGGTCTTGAAGACCACTCAGGCTATATGGTCTTGAAGACCACTCAGGCTATATGGTCTTGAAGACCACTCAGGCTATATGGTCTTGAAGACCACTCAGGCTATATGGTCTTGAAGACCACTCAGGCTATATGGTCTTGAAGACCACTCAGGCTATATGGTCTTGAAGACCACTCAGGCTATATGGTCTTGAAGACCACTCAGGCTATATGGTCTTGAAGACCACTCAGGCTATATGGTCTTGAAGACCACTCAGGCTATATGGTCTTGAAGACCACTCAGGCTATATGGTCTTGAAGACCACTCAGGCTATATGGTCTTGAAGACCACTCAGGCTATATGGTCTTGAAGACCACTCAGGCTATATGGTCTTGAAGACCACTCAGGCTATATGGTCTTGAAGACCACTCAGGCTATATGGTCTTGAAGACCACTCAGGCTATATGGTCTTGAAGACCACTCAGGCTATATGGTCTTGAAGACCACTCAGGCTATATGGTCTTGAAGACCACTCAGGCTATATGGTCTTGAAGACCACTCAGGCTATATGGTCTTGAAGACCACTCAGGCTATATGGTCTTGAAGACCACTCAGGCTATATGGTCTTGAAGACCACTCAGGCTATATGGTCTTGAAGACCACTCAGGCTATATGGTCTTGAAGACCACTCAGGCTATATGGTCTTGAAGACCACTCAGGCTATATGGTCTTGAAGACCACTCAGGCTATATGGTCTTGAAGACCACTCAGGCTATATGGTCTTGAAGACCACTCAGGCTATATGGTCTTGAAGACCACTCAGGCTATATGGTCTTGAAGACCACTCAGGCTATATGGTCTTGAAGACCACTCAGGCTATATGGTCTTGAAGACCACTCAGGCTATATGGTCTTGAAGACCACTCCAGCTATATGGTCTTGAAGACCACTCCAGCTATATGGTCTTGAAGACCACTCCAGCTATATGGTCTTGAAGACCACTCCAGCTATGGTCTTGGCTAACAAATATATTTGAAAGAAATAACGATATTTAAGAAACAGTTTATTTAAAAATAAGAAGGACATTTAAAATAAACAAGAATACTGTATTTCAAAAGAATAAAGACATAAAAGAACACAGAAGGAATCGTAAACAAAAACAAGAAACGTCGTTTGGGCAAAATTGGGCGGGAAAAAATTGGCCCCAAAAATATTTGGCGGGGAAACTTGAGCGGGAAAAGTTTGGAAACTTAAGTAGGACTGGAGAGAATTGTCGCGTGTGAGGCTCTCATGAAGAGGACAATATGGGAAGGAATACTGTCACGGAAGGAACAGTGCATATGGTTTTGTGTTTGTGTGTGTGTATGTGTGTATGTGTGTGATGTGCACACACGTTCACAAACAACTCCCTAACACACACACCATCGAAGTAACCTTTTGGTCTTATATAGCTCGGAACAGGTTCCTAAGACGTGAAGCGTGCTGGAATACCATGCGATGCTACAGTCTTGTGTACTGGGGTCGGGACAGGATTGTAAAGGAGATGAAACAGCTGAAGTATGCAAAAACCAGTCATGAACAGAGAAGAGTAACAGACAAGAGGCCAAAAGGAGAAATCATCAAGCGCGAAAGATCTCTTCTCTTGGCATCCTACTACCTTTCCTAGAGAACCCTACTCATACCTGCTACCACTTCCTCAGCACCAACACTAACACCAACCCCAACCCCCTACCCTTCTGTCTTATCCCCGCACTCTCATTTCCATTCCTTTCCTACAACCTTATCTACGACCCTCTCCCAACTCCAGCTCTATCTCCCCTATTCCATTCACTTGAGCAACACAGACTAGGCAACACAACCTAGTGTATGGTAAAGCAAACAAAGATCAGTATGTGATACAGAAATACAGATGGACTATCAAACAAGAGCGAGGAGTTGAAAAAACGGAGAGCAAAGAAAACCCAGACATTGTAGCTAACACGGAGGCAAAGATAATTCAAATAACATCGAGTGGTGACGAATGACAGGGGAAATATTCAAATTCAAATTCAATTAAAATTCAAAGTTTATTCTCTATAAGGATTACAATGCTGAGTTTACATAATTTGGTTATTGTGTGGTTTACATGTAGTAAAATAATAATTACAGAGTGTACCACTAGAACGCCTAGCATGGCTAGGCATTTCGGGCAGACTTAAATTAAATCTTAAGTTTAAAATATTACAAAATTATGAGGTAAGTTGGTATTATGGCTAAGTGACTAAATACTAGTTTGTGAGTTTAGCAATGTGAATGCTTTTGTTTTGGCACTATACATAGTTTCAGTATTGGAGTATCATAGGCCAACTTATGACTAGTTAAGATTCATTATTTTGAGATTGAGATTGATATTTCTGTTTATGGTCAAATGGGTGAGGGAGTGTAAGTGTTAACCACCAGGTGGTATTCGTATTATTAGTTGACAGGGTGTATCAGGGAGATAAGATGTTTTCTGATGGTAGTTTTGAAGGTGATGAATGTGTCTGCAGCTTTAGAATTTTCAGGTAGGGTGTTCCAGATTTTAGGGCCTTTGACATACATTGAATTTTTGTAAAGGTTTAGTCGGACACGGGGAATGTCATAGAGATATTTGTGTCTGGTGTTGTGCCTGTGGGTTCTGTCACAACTATCAAGAAAGCGTTTTAGGTCAAGGTTAATATTGGAGTTTAAGGTCCTGTAGATGTAGATTGCACAGTAGTAAGTGTGGATGTTCTGAACAGGGAGTAAGTTTAGATCTATGAAGAGTGGGGGGAGGGGTGTTGCCAGGGATGGGATTTAGTGATTATTCTTACTGAGGCTTTTTGTTGGGTTATTATTGGCTTTAGGTGTGTTGCTGCAGTTGAACCCCAAGCACAGATAGCATAGGTGAGGTATGGATATATAAGTGAATGGTATAGTGTGAGAAGGGCAGTTTGCGGCACGTAGTATCGTATCTTGGAGAGGATCCCAACCGTTTTGGATACTTTTTTTGGTTATGTGTTGGATATGGGTGCTGAAGTTCAGGTTGTTGTCGAGGTATAGGCCTAGGAATTTGCCCTCATTATGCCTGGCAATTAGAGTGTTGTCGATCTTAATGTTAATTTGCGCATCTCCTGCTCTGCTACCAAACATAGTAGGTTTTGTCAGTGTTAAGCGTAAGTTTATTGGCTGTCATCCAAGTCGATATTTTGATCAGCTCCTCATTAACAATGGTGTTGAGGGTGGCAAGATTAGGGTGAGAGATGACATAAGTCGTGTCGTCAGCAAAGAGAATGGGGTTCAGGTGTTGAGATACGTTTGGAAGATCATTGATGTATATGAGGAAGAGCAGGGGACCAAGGACACTTCCCTGCGGAACTCCAGTATCAAGTGGCTGTGTTGTTGATGCTGTGTCTTTAATGGTGACATACTGATACCTATTAGTAAGGTAAGATTTGAAATATGCAAGCGCATGGCCTCTTATACCATAATGGCCAAGTTTGTGGAGTAGGATGCCGTGGTCTACTGTGTCAAAAGCTTTTCTTAGGTTAATAAAAATTCCTAGTGGATATTCCTTATTTTCCAATGCTGTGTAAAGCAGATCTAGCATTTTTATGATTGCATCGTTAGTGCTTTTATTTTTCCTGAATCCAAATTGGCAGGGGTTGAGTGTTTTGTGCCGTTATAAATGAATATAGTCTCCTGTGCACGAGTTTCTCAAAGATTTTGGATAGCAATGGTAAGTTTGATATTGGCCTATAGTTGTTTAAATTTGTAGGGTCACTACCTTTGTATTGGTGTAACCCTTGCCGTCTTGAGTAGTTTCGGGAAGGTGCTAGTTTCTAGTGACTTGTTAAAAAGTAATGAGATAGCATGCGAGAGGACATGGGCCGCTCTCTTGTACAATAATGGTGGGACATGAGACAGATTCCCTGAGTTATTTTTAAGTGACTTTATAATCTCGGTGACTTCCGTGGGCTCAGTTGGAGCAAGATAGAAGGAATTTGGGAAATTCCTATCTACGTAGTCCCCGGCATGGGCATTGGTACGTGGGATTTTATTGGCGAGATTAGAACCTATGGTTGAGAAGAAGTCGTTTATCTTGTTAGCTGTGTCATTGGGATGTAGTGGTGTTTCATTAGGTTTAGTTAGGACAATATTCTTGTTTTTTTTCAGTTTGTGGGTCCCTAGAATCTGAGAGAGTGTTTTCCAGGTCTTTTTTATATCTCCTCTAGTGTCTGTGAATCTACTGGAGTAGTATAGTTGTTTGGCTTTCTTTATTACTTTGGTGAGAACTGATGAATAGTGTTTAAGAGTATCTTTGTGTATTAAGCCCTGTCTATATTGCTTTTCATATTGGCGTTTCTTATCAATGGATTTCAGAATGGTGCTGGTTAGCCATGGTCAACCAAGCCGTTTGTTTGTGATCTGTTTCGTTTTTATAGGACAATGTTGTATAGTCTTAAGTAATTTGTTAAGAAAAATGTCTGTCCAGTCATCAATACCATTGGCCTTGGAGAATTCTGTAGGCCAGTCAACAGTCTCTAGGTCAGCTGTGAACTTCCTTATTGAGGCCTCATCATGGAGTCTAAATGAGACTTTGTTGTATTCAAGTGGTGGTTTACTAATGTTTGTCAGGAGGAAGGTAGGGTAGTGGTCTGTAGTGCTATCTGTGATTATCCCTGATTTAAGGGGGGCTAGTATATTGGTCCATATGTGGTCTATTATGGTTGCACTTGTTTCAGTGAGCCTGGTTGGTTTAGTTATTGTTGGTATGAGAAGTGTGTTGTTCATATTGTTGATGAAATCAGTTACAGGCTGATCATCTTGTAGGTCAAGGTTGATGTTGAAGTCTCCAGCTAAGAGAAGGTGGTGTTTATTCATTTGTCTGTTTGTTATTAGTGCCTTTAATTTCTCACTGAAATTTGGGATGTTTGTGTGGGGTATCCGGTAAATGGCACCGATTGTTATAGGCGTCTTAAGGTTTTTTACAGTAAAATTAGCAAAAATGTATTCTCCATATTCATCACTAAAGCAAGTGGTGCTAATACAAGATAATTGGTTAGAGTAATAGATTGCAATACCACCCCCAACTTGGTATGGTCTGCAGTTGTGGATTGCTGTGTATCCTGGTAGAGGGTAGATATCTATTGTGTCCTGCTTAAGCCAGGTCTCAGGAAGACTAATGCAGGAGAAGGGTGTCTTTAGTGATTCAAGGAGTGCCAGGAGGTCATCATAGTGTTTGCTTAAGGACCTGATGTTGTAGTTAAGTACTGATAGACTTTTAGCATTGTTTAGGATAGTGCTGGCTTGTGATGCTGTGTAGTAAAGGCAGTTACTTTCCAATAGGTTTTGATTGTGTGTCAGATTATGTAGGTTTAGATCAGAGTCAACGTGATCAATCATCTTCTAGGTTTAAATTATGGTTATTTATATCCTGAGTTGTGTGTTGAGTTTTAGTACTGATATCTGTAGTGGTGGGAAGTTTAGACAAGTATATAGCTATAGCATTTTGGTCATGTAGAGTATAGTCACTAATACACATAATGAAGTTGGTGTTGTCTATGTGTTGTGCTGGAATGAACTAAAGTACAACTAGGTATAAACTAATAATATAAAAAAACAAATTAAAAATAGCACAAGACTCTCACTTGTAATTGCACTAAGGTCTAATATAATGACTTTGGTACTGACTATGTATTGAGCTAGAATGAGCTATAGTACAACTAGGTTTAATCTAATGATATAAAAAAGACACAAGACTCTCAATCGTAATTGCACTAAGGTGTTATATAAGTTGTTTACAAGAATTAGAGAATAACTAGATTTAAATTGACAAGATAAAATATACAAGTTAAGGTAGCAAAAGAATAAAAAAAAGTTGAAAAAAAAAACATATGAGGTAGTTGGTACTAGTTAGCAAAAGATAGTTAAGGGACTTGAACAATAATATAATTGAAATATACACTAATTGCACACACAATATAGTCACTAAGATATGAAAACAATCTTAGAGTAGGAATTATAAAATTATAATATAAAAATACAAATTGAAATGGTACTTGCAATTGCACTAGAGTCTGGTATAGGTTGTTGACAAGATCAAGAGTATAACTAGATTTAAATTGACAAAATAAAATTCACAAATTAAAGTACCAAAAGAATAATAGTAAAAAATAACAATGGTAATGTCTTGGTTATAATATGATAGTAAGATGGTAGACAGGTACACAGGTACACAGGTACACAGGTACACAGGTACACAGGTACACCGGTACACAGGTACACAGGTACAAAGGATAATATAAAGGTTGGAGTTGAATATACAAACTTGAAAATTTGGCAACAAAATGTTATGGGAAGTAAAAAATAATGTTTAATGTACAAAAGTAAAATTGACTGGTAGTAAATATGGTGTTTAATAAAATTTTAGGAAGTAATAATGATTACAAAAAAAGTGAAAAAGTAATGTTTATTTCATTCAATATTGCACTGGTAGTTATACTAGAGGTTATATGGCAGTACAAGGTAATTAAGAGTACTCTAAGATAGTAAATGTGGTATTTAAACAGGTTAAGGTAATTAGACAAGTAATGGTTATTAAATGATGTCAAAAGTGTTAAGAGTAAATTGTATTGATAGTAAAAATGGTAATTATTAATTTTAGTAAGTAATATCAATTGATAGTATTTAAAAAAATATGAGGTAGTAATATGGACAGAGAAAGTATCAATTCAGCTAATATTTAAGCAAACAATAGTAAATAAGAAAATTACATAAGGTGACTTATGCTTACTAGTAAAATCACAAAATGAGGTAGTTGATTATTTAATTACTAAGAGATTGTACAATGAAATTTGAACAATAATGGAGCAAAACATACACTACACTACGTAGACTTTTAAGTTGGACATTGTTTAGTTATTCTCTGTAAGATTAGTATCCCTGAGAAATCGTGATAGATCATTCTCGTTCGTGATTGTGTACAGTTGACCTACATTTGTTTTCCTAACTAGAATTTTCCCATCCCGTGTGAAGCATTGGTGTATTGTGTCGTTATTCTCCCGCTTAAGTTTTCTGACTCTATACAGGAGGTTCTGACATTTTTTGGTAAGACACTCGTTTATGTATACCTCTTTCTTTACTTTAATAGATGCAATTATTAAGTCTTTTTTCCTGTCATGTGAGTGGAATCTAAGCATAACACTTTTTCTACCATGGGATCCTAGTAACCTGGCTTCTTTTATTTCTGACTCTGGTACAATAACACTTGTTTGGTCCTTTATGATCTTCAGAGTAATTTCTTTACTGTTTGTTTGGTTCATATCACTGGGAAAAAGTGGACTGTTAACTATTACTGCGTCCGATAGTTTATCTTGCTCAGTTTTATCTTCTTGGAGAGCAAAGTAGTCACTGAACTGGTTATCTAAGTTGTTCTTCCATTCTTTTACTGCTTCTTCAACCTTTGTATTAAGAGATATTATTTGTTGGGTATGGCTATCTATGACTGGATGGTCTTGTCACAGTTAGTCATTCCTGGTGTTGATAACTATTGTTCAAGACTGAGGATTTTGTTCTCGAGTTGTGTCATCCTGGTGTCTTGTTTTGTTAGTGTCTCTCGAAGATTCATATTTTCAATAACTAAGGTGGAGATGCATGACTTTAGGGTATCTGGATCGTTGGTCATACCTGAGAGACTACTTGGTAGGTTGAATCCAGGGAAGAGAGGGGAGGATGGGCTGGTGGCAGCCATGTTTGTTGTTATTGTTATGGTGTCGCCTTGAGCGGTGGTGAGAGGGGTGGTTGCTGGACCGGCGTCCTCCTGGCTACACTTGTTGAATAGTTGATTTTTCGGTGTTTTCTTGCTGGCCTTGGTGCTGTTTCCTCTTAGATTGCGCCTCATAATACTACAGGAATTGTTGTAGTTAAGAAGAAGTTGTAGTTATACAAAGGGTTACGTTGTTCGGCTGGCAGCGGGGTGTTGCTTTCGGTTTGAGGGCAGTCTTCCTTTGATCTCTATTATTTTCGATTTGTAGGTTTCACTGTTGGCAATCTTTGATCATTCTGGGTGCTACGTTGGGTAGTGCAGTTTTGCTTGTAACTAGGTCATCATAGGAGCATTGGTGGCTCTGATAGTTGGAGAAAAGTACGGAGCTTGGAGGTCGCTGCTGCCGCTGCCGTTTGCACTGCCGTTGCACTGCCGGTTGCACTGCCGTTGCACTGCTAATCAGAAATCAGTGGAGATTTGAAGAAATAAGAGAAATAATGAGACAAAGGATTACATGGTAAACTCAGGACTGGAGGGCTTAATATAGGACTTGCAGTGACATGCAATCCACCATTTATCAACAGGAGACCTAGACAGGAAAAATTAAGACAACAAAGCAGTGGCTAATATCATAGGTATGTATACGAGGCTAAAGCTAAGCTACTTATTATGGGTGATTTCAACCACCAAAAGAGTGATTGGTAGAACTGGGACGGAAATAGGGGACCAGAAACATAGATGACTAAGTACATCTGCTAGAGATAAATTCTGAGCCCCCTGGAAGCTAGCGACCACACAGCACTAACCTTTGTGTACCTCGTGGAACTGAACGTAGAAAGTAGAATGGTGGGTGGAGGGTGCAAGAATCTAGACTATTGAAGAAGGAACTTCGAAGGAAGGAGGGAATTCCTGAATGCAGTGCAGTGGGAAAAGGAATCTGAGCGTAACACAGCAGCTGAAATGTTGGAGTGGCTAGCTGGAAGTGCCAGGAAGCAGAGATCTTCAGACCTGGAAGAATGAGTGAAAATAGCAGACTAAAAGGGCCCCTGGTTCAACCAAAAACAAAAAAAGAAGAGCATAAGAGTGAAAAAGCTAAAGAAAGCTTAGAAAAGATGAGAGCAAAAAAGTGAGTCCATTAGCCAGAAACTCGTATGTAAGGGTGAAGGGCGAGGCTGAGCTACGGTTTGAGAATTACGTAGCAACCAAGGCCAAGTCTGAACCGAAACTTCCTCACCGTCACATCAGAAGAAAAGGTAGTAAAAAACCAGGGAAGGACCTGGGGGGGATGCGATTACTGTGCCATGGGAAACTTAGTTTTTCACTATAGGGAGGTTGCAGAGGCTGGTGGATGAGTTTGGTAGGGAAGAGTAAGGTGATGGGGATAACAAAAAAAGATTAGGTGACGAAAGACTGGATATCAGATTGGAGGGAGAGAGTATGGAGGAGGTGAATGTATTCAGATATTTAGGAGTGGACGTGTCAGCAGATGGGTCTATGAAAAATGAAGTAAATCACAGAATTGATGAGGGAAAAGAGGTGAATGGTGCACTTAGGATTCTGTGAAGACAAAGAATTTTGTCTAGGGAAGCAAACAGGGGAATGTATGAGAATATAGTTGTACCAACGATCTTGTATGGGTGTGAGGCATGGGTGATGAATGTTGCAACGAGGAGAAGGCTGGAGGCAGTGGAGATGTCATGTCTGAGGGCAATGTGTGGTGTGAATATAATGCAGAGAATTCGTAGTTTGGAAATTAGGAGGAGGTGCGGGATTACCAAAACTATCATTCAGAGGGCTGGGGAAGGGTTGAGGAGGTTCGGACATGCAGAGAGGTTCGAACAAAATAAAATGACTTCGAGAGTATATAAATCTGTAGTGGAGGGAAAGCGGGGTAGGGGTCGGCCTAGCAAAGGTTGGAGGGAGGGGGTAAAGGAGGATTTGTGTGCGAGGGGCTTGGACTTCCAGCAAGCATGCGTGAGCGTGTTAGGAGCCAAATGGTTTATAGGACTTGACGCACTGTTGGAGTGTGAGCAAGGTAACATTTATGAAGGGATTCAGGGAAACCAGCAGGCCGGATTCGAGTCCTGGAGATGGGAAGTACATTGTCTGCACTCTGAAGGAGGGGTGTTAATGTTGCAGTTTTATAACTGTAGTGCAAGCACGCCTTTGGCAAGACAGTAATGGAGTAAATGATGGTGAAAGTTTTTCTTTTTTGGGCCACCTTACCATGGTGGGAACCGGCCGATATGTTAATATATATATATATATATATATATATATATATATATATATATATATATATATATATATATATATATATATATGAGATGTAGTTGTATTGAAATATGTGAGATAAAGAATCATTTGTTTTCGTTACTTTTATTTCAGTTTCAGCTGGAAATTCTTTAAGTTTTGTCTTTTACTCGTGACCGCGTGTCGTGTCCGAGCGAGTGATATTTTAAGAGTTACTTGTGATGCTGCTTTTTCAAAGCCCTGCTGATCGTTCAGTAATATATGGAGTGGCTTTGGAAGTTACAGCTCTCTCGAGAAGGTTGCTTCTTATGGACTGGCCACTTATTTTGATTAAAAATGTTCTTGCGCCGCTCCTCTGCTTTCGTTGAAAAGCAAAGTAAACGGCTTTTGTTATATTAATGTATAATATGTATTCATGTTTGTCTGTTAGGTAAGACACATACGCAACAGTTAGACAACTTTATTCCGAAACGTTTCGCCTACACAGTAGGCTTCTTCAGTCGAATACAGAAAGTAGGCAGGAACAGTAGAGATGTGAAGACGATGTAATCAGTCTGTTCCTGCCTACTTTCTGTATTCGACTGAAGAAGCCTACTGTGTAGGCGAAACGTTTCGGGATAAAGTTGTCTAACTGTTGCGTATGTGTCTTACCTAACAACCTGTCGGTATTGTATACCATTTTGATGTTCATTCATGTTTGTCTGTTGGCGTTTACTTTGTATTTGTTTATGGTAATAATATTTAAGTTGTATTTAGGATAGTTCATTGGTGTATAAAACACTGTGACTACATTATGGCCGCACCTGTCACCGTAAACCAAAAATCCTTTACTGTCCGATATGGGAATTAAACTCTACGTGTATCCATACTGAGATATACAACCATCCAAGAGTGTACAGTATACACACTTCTGATAGCATTTTTATAAGTATCTGTTGGTATGTTAAGTGTATATTTAGCGAATTCATTGATTAATTGGGTTTAAAACCTTTCGACTACACTAGGGTTATTAAGGCTGCATAAAACGTGTTCACCACCAGTCAAGGTTTCTTTAATCCCTTAATAAGGATTTAGGAAAACTTTCAGCGTATTTACGTTGAGAGATACCTCACAGTGTATATATTTTTGATGTATATAGATCCGTTACTTTGTTGAGTTAGCGGCCAGAGACCTACACTGAAGCGACGCTTTCCTTGTCGAAAGTAAGTTTAAGGTACAAGCACACACAAGCACAGTTACGCAAATTTAGGTTACTGCAATTATCATACAAAGTAACATGTGCGTTAATTGCATAAGAAAACCCATAAACGTAAAACGAAGCGACTTACTTCCACCGGGATCCTCGTAATATCTTATTATTTAATTATTTAAGTTGCTTCTATAATAAAGTTAAAGGACACAAGTGCAACTAATGTGACATTTATTGTGGCAACGTTTCGCTCTCCAGGAGCTTTATCAAGCCATTACAAACAATACATGGACACAGAGGGTATATAAAGGCTCAGAGTGAGGTGAATACTAGTGAGGTACCATTTCGATGTTCACTAGTGGTAGTAGTAGTAGTAGTAGTAGTAGTAGTGGTAGTGACAAAAGTAATACGATATGGTAGAGCAATTAATTCGTACATGAGTAAAAGGATATAAAAGCTATTACTTGGGTAACATAAAAATAGGTTGGACAAATATAAACTGGAATGAGGCAGGTTGTATCAGTGTTCACTCTCTGTGCTTTGTGTAGTATAACAGGAGAGACTATGTGATGGCAGGGTTTACTGTTTTCAGGAGGATTCTTGCTAAGACTTCGGAGATGGTGAAGCTGCCGTTGTTTTGTTTAATTGTATTCGAAACAGCGATCAGTGCTGATTCAAGGCACTTGCGTGTGCGGAAATTAGTTTCTTTTATCACTAATTGGGCGTCTCTGAATTTCATAAGATGATTGGTGGAATTTCGGTGTTGTACACAGGCGTTGTTTAAGTTGTCGTTCCTACATGCGTATATGTGTTCATTGAGGCGGGTGTCGAGGTTTCTTGCTGTTTCACCTACGTAGATCTTGTCACAGCCTCCACAGGGTATAGTGTAAACTCCTGCATTGACTGGTTCGTGGTGCTTGGGTTTTGTCCTGGTTAGATCCTTTATTGAAGTGGTAGAAGCGATGGCGACTCTGGTGTTAGCTTGTGAAAGTACTTTTGAGACGTTTAGTGCAACCTGGCTGTTGGGAAGAATTATGACTTTGTTGGGAGCGGTGTTGATGCGTGGAGAATTGATGATCTGAAGAGCTCTTTTCTTGCAGTCTTTGATGAAAAAAGAAGGAAATAGTAACTCAGTGAATGTTTGGTGAATGTAAGTACATTCCTCGTCAAGAAACTCAGGACTACAAATTCGGTATGCTCTTAGGAAAAACCCGATGATGATGCCTCTTTTGGTCTTGGTATCTTGACTGGAATAGAAGTGTGTGAGATCATTTTTATTGGTGGGTTTCCGATAAACTTGAAATCTTAGGTTGTTGTCTACTTTGTGAATGAGGACGTCGAGGAAAGGTAGCTTGTCATTGGACTCTTCTTCTAGTGTAAACTGAATCGCTGGTTCAACTGCGTTGAGCCTTGCCTGAAGATCCCGTACATCAAAACGTTTTGGAGTTATTACGAGGACATCGTCCACGTAACGTAACCAAGTGACGCTTGAAGGGATGATGTTGGCGAAGTGTTCGGACTCTAGGTGTTCCATGTATAAGTTGGCTAGGACGGCACTTATTGGGGACCCCATTCCCATGCCGTAGGTTTGTTTGTAGAGCTTGTTATTGAAGGAAAAACAGTTGAAGTTAACACAGAGTTCAATCAAGTCAACAAAATCTCCGGGAGGTAAAGGAAGATTAAGGTCCTGGTTGACTTTACGTCGTAGAACCTCGATGGCTTTTTTGGTAGGTACTTTTGTGAAGAGGGAAGTCACATCCAAACTGCTTAGTTTCTTGTTACGGATGGAGAGGTTACGGATGCGGTTGAGAAGGTCGCCTGAGTGTTTAAGATGAGCGGGGCTGATGGTCCCCAGAAGGCAGGAAAGATGTTTGGCAAGAACTCCGGCTAGTTTGTGTGGAGCACTGCCTATTCCTGACGTGATTGGTCTGAGAGGAATATTGTGTTTATGGGTCTTGGGTAAACCATACATGTGTGCTGGTTTAGGGTTGCTTGGTAACAAGTACAGAAGTTTCTTCCCTTCTCTAGTGCGTTTGAGTATTTGTCCTAGCCAACTTATACATGGAACACCTAGAGTCCGAACACTTCGCCAACATCATCCCTTCAAGCGTCACTTGGTTACGTTACGTGGACGATGTCCTCGTAATAACTCCAAAACGTTTTGATGTACGGGATCTTCAGGCAAGGCTCAACGCAGTTGAACCAGCGATTCAGTTTACACTAGAAGAAGAGTCCAATGACAAGCTACCTTTCCTCGACGTCCTCATTCACAAAGTAGACAACAACCTAAGATTTCAAGTTTATCGGAAACCCACCAATAAAAATGATCTCACACACTTCTATTCCAGTCAAGATACCAAGACCAAAAGAGGCATCATCATCGGGTTTTTCCTAAGAGCATACCGAATTTGTAGTCCTGAGTTTCTTGACGAGGAATGTACTTACATTCACCAAACATTCACTGAGTTACAATTTCCTTCTTTTTTCATCAAAGACTGCAAGAAAAGAGCTCTTCAGATCATCAATTCTCCACGCATCAACACCGCTCCCAACAAAGTCATAATTCTTCCCAACAGCCAGGTTGCACTAAACGTCTCAAAAGTACTTTCACAAGCTAACACCAGAGTCGCCATCGCTTCTACCACTTCAATAAAGGATCTAACCAGGACAAAACCCAAGCACCACGAACCAGTCAATGCAGGAGTTTACACTATACCCTGTGGAGGCTGTGACAAGATCTACGTAGGTGAAACAGCAAGAAACCTCGACACCCGCCTCAATGAACACATATACGCATGTAGGAACGACAACTTAAACAACGCCTGTGTACAACACCGAAATTCCACCAATCATCTTATGAAATTCAGAGACGCCCAATTAGTGATAAAAGAAACTAATTTCCGCACACGCAAGTGCCTTGAATCAGCACTGATCGCTGTTTCGAATACAATTAAACAAAACAACGGCAGCTTCACCATCTCCGAAGTCTTAGCAAGTATCCTCCTGAAAACAGTAAACCCTGCCATCACATAGTCTCTCCTGTTATACTACACAAAGCACAGAGAGTGAACACTGATACAACCTGCCTCATTCCAGTTTATATTTGTCCAACCTATTTTTATGTTACCCAAGTAATAGCTTTTATATCCTTTTACTCATGTACGAATTAATTGCTCTACCATATCGTATTACTTTTGTCACTACCACTACTACTACTACTACTACTACTACTACCACTAGTGAACATCGAAATGGTACCTCACTAGTATTCACCTCACTCTGAGCCTTTATATACCCTCTGTGTCCATGTATTGTTTGTAATGGCTTGATAAAGCTCCTGGAGAGCGAAACGTTGCCACAATAAATGTCACATTAGTTGCACTTGTGTCCTTTTACTTTACATATTGTCGGTAATTCTACCAACTTTATTACAATGTTGTACACAGGCATTCCTTGTATCGTCAGTCCTGCTTGCATATTGGTGTTCTGAAAAACGTGTTTGGAGGTCTCTTGATGTTTCGCCTACATATAATTTGTTGCAGTCATTACAAGGGATTATGTATACCCCTGCAGAGGATGGAAGCTTGTCCTGTCTACTACTGGTGATGTCCTTGATGGTCGTGGTTGTGGAGGTAGATACTTGGAATGATGTATTGGAAAAGATGTTGGAAACATGTTTGGCAATAGAGTTGGTGGGGAGGACTATGTATCTCTTCTCGGCAGTGTCTTCATAGATACATAGTCCTCCCCCACCAACTCTATTGCCAAACATGTTTCCAACATCTTTCCCAATGAGTTGAAGATTGAGACACTTATGCAGCATATGGGAATCTTTATTCAGGAAACGTTTCGCCACACAGTGGCTTCTTCAGTCCAATACAAAGAGGAAGGCGTAAGGAGAGGAGGAGAATGAGGTAATCAGTCCCTCAACCTGGAGTCGATGTGTTCAGTCCATCGACTCCAGGTTGAGGGACTGATTACCTCATTCTCCTCCTCTCCTTACGCCTTCCTCTTTGTATTGGACTGAAGAAGCCACTGTGTGGCGAAACGTTTCCTGAATAAAGATTCCCATATGCTGCATAAGTGTCTCAATCTTCAACTTGTCGGTTTTTCAAACCATTCATCACATCTTTCCCAATACATCATTCCAAGTATCTACCTCCACAACCACGACCATCAAGGACATCACCAGTAGTAGACAGGACAAGCTTCCATCCTCTGCAGGGGTATACATAATCCCTTGTAATGACTGCAACAAATTATATGTAGGCGAAACATCAAGAGACCTCCAAACACGTTTTTCAGAACACCAATATGCAAGCAGGACTGACGATACAAGGAATGCCTGTGTACAACATCGCAATTCACACAACCATTTAATTAACTACAGTAACTCAAGACTTATCGCCACAGAAGACAACACTCAATACCGAAGAATCCTGGAATCATCGTTTATCTCTATAACCAACAATTTCAACCAGAACAACGGCTTCTATAACATAGCTGAACCACTCGCCAAGAAACTTCATCGCTATCCCACATAAGAACATAGAACACTGCAGAAGGTCTACTCACAACTTGTCCAATACCCCTGCCAAGCTACCCAAGACTCTATAACCTCACCCGGTAGATCATCAGATGCGGCATTCTCCACCTGACCTCAACATTCTGAACATGACAATAAATACTCCCGTACCTTCCACCCCAGGTAGATCTGTGTGTGACTTGAAAAAGCCCACTGTGTGGGTGAAACGTTGTCAATAAAGGATCACATTAAACTGCATGTGTGTTTGTGTTTCCATTGTGTCGGTATTTTATACCATTTATTTTCATCTTGACAGGGAGAAACTGAAAAAAAAGAGGTGAAGGTATATGGATATAAGAATCAATAGAAAAGAAAGGGTAGACGTCTAC
The DNA here is from genome assembly GCF_038502225.1 of Cherax quadricarinatus. Classification (NCBI taxonomy): domain Eukaryota; kingdom Metazoa; phylum Arthropoda; class Malacostraca; order Decapoda; family Parastacidae; genus Cherax; species Cherax quadricarinatus. The sequence continues at coordinate 10,441,846 of NC_091382.1, forward strand.
ATACTAATATGTACGACAACAAATGCATAAACTATATCACCTCAGTCAAGTTTGTCGCTTTGAGGAAGTAAATCAGCGAGTCGATAGCGTATTTGATGATCATCAAGGAAGGAAATATCTGTAATTGGAAGGCGGCCCTTTTCACAGAGATGGAGCGACCCAGGAGGAGGATTAGACCAGGGTTTCCTATACGACTACAGACCCCTAATGGACTGCCCAATATGTCTTCATACGCCCCTTCACCACACCATCAAAATAATCATCCAGTCCTATTAGGTACCAGTATGACTTAAAAAGATCTGAGTAGCATGATTTTACTTTGTATATGGATAGTTAGCAACAGAACAACTGACAGTAAATCATAATGATTATATAGTAAAACGGCAAATTGTTCAAAGACAGTCCCCCCCTTCATTTCCCCCAGTTAAGAACCGTGGTGAATGGTTTTGAAAACCGACAAGTTGAAGAATTGAGACACTTGTGCAACACATGGGAATCTTTATTGAAGAAACGTTTCGCCACACAGTGGCTTCATCAGTCCAATACAAAGTTTTCAAAACCATTCATCACATCTGTCAGACACTGCAACATCATGGGATCTTGGTACAAAGACTTCAACGCTTGCCCAACCTTAGGACGACGACCTACTGACACTAGTGGCAGGTTCCACTGTGATCCCGCCTCCTCCTGCTTCCACTCATCTGACTGCCGTATATAAGCCACCTCTCTGGCCCTATGCTGCACTTCCTACAAGAGTGATGGACTGAACACATCGATTCCAGGTTGAGGGACTGATTACCTCGAACTCCTCCTCTCCTACCCATTTCTGCTTTGTATTGGACTGATGAAGCCACTGTGTGGCGAAACGTTTCTTCAATAAAGATTCCCATTGTGTTGCACAAGTGTCTCAATTCTTCAGTTAAGAACACACAGTTTAGAGGACGGGGTGGGACGGGTAGTGAGGTTATCAGGGATGGAGATGATTCCACTACGGGAACATATCAGAGGAAACTACCGGGTGATTTAAGAGTGAAGATGGGTTTTAGAGGTTAACGCACTGTCCTGTGAGTTTTATATCTCGCCCGCCTTGGGTTCAAGCTCCAGTGCCATGGTATCGCATAAGTACCATGGTATCTCTCCAATACTATGGTATCTCTACTATGGTATTTCTCCAGCACTATTACTCTCTCTCCAGTCCCATGGTATCTCTCCAGTCCCATGGTATCTCTCCAGTCCCATGGTATCTCTCCAGTCCCATGGTATCTCTCCAGTCCCATGGTATCTCTCCAGTCCCATGGTATCTCTCCAGTCCCATGGTATCTCTCCAGTCCCATGGTATCTCTCCAGTCCCATGGTATCTCTCCAGTCCCATGGTATCTCTCCAGTCCCATGGTATCTCTCCAGTCCCATGGTATCTCTCCAGTCCCATGGTATCTCTCCAGTCCCATGGTATCTCTCCAGTCCCATGGTATCTCTCCAGTCCCATGGTATCTCTCCAGTCCCATGGTATCTCTCCAGTACCATGGTATCTCTCCAGTACCATGGTATCTCTCCAGTAATTTGGTGCATCAACAAGTAACACTTCAGGTAAGACACATATGCAACAGTTAGGTATCTTTATTTCGAAACGTTTCGCCTACACAGTAGGCTTCTTCAGTCGAGTACAGAAAAGTTGATAGAAGCAGAAGATACTTGAAGACGATGTAATCAGTCCATCACCCTTAAAGTTTTGAGGTGGTCAGTCCCTCAGTCTGGAGAAGAGCATTGTTCCATGGTATGAAACAATATGTATGAAACAATGTTCAATCTGTCTGACACTGCAACACAAGGGTATCTTGGTACAGACCTACAATCAACTTCGACAACCTCTACTAGTGAGAACGGCTGGATTTGAGAGGGACCTGTCCTCCCAACATCTGAGTTTTTACCTCTCCTAGTGACCTACGTCTCACCTCTTGGCGCTATATTAGGCTCCATCCTGTCACTTCATCTCCATATTGTTTCATACCATGGAACAATGCTCTTCTCCAGACTGAGGGACTGACCACCTCAAAACTTTAAGGGTGATGGACTGATTACATCGTCTTCAAGTATCTTCTGCTTCTATCAACTTTTCTGTACTCGACTGAAGAAGCCTACTGTGTAGGCGAAACGTTTCGAAATAAAGATACCTAACTGTTGCATGTGTGTCTTACCTAACAACCTGTCGGTGTTTTGTACCATTTTAATGTTCAAGTAACACTTCAGTAAGTAATAATATATATTTTTATTGACTTCTCATATTTTTAACACTTAATTTCCATAAAAATATATTATTACTGTTACATTTTTCGACGTTTGACAACAGTCGCGTAATTTTCTGACATCAAACTGATGATATATTACGATTTTTTAGACTTTTTTCCAGCTTACCATTAAAATTAATGTATTTTGACAAAAATTCCATTATTTTACAGTCAGAATACGTTTTAAAAATATGTGAAATATTTAAAAATTAATAAAATAAATTATTATTGCTTTACAAAAGGTCAAAATTAATTCCTTAATTTTTTATATCTTTCAAAAACCAGAAAAATTAGTTTTTAATTTTCAATCCTTATTTACTTCTATAAAAATCGTTAAATAATTCCTGCTGTTGTTTACTAACTTCGTGACTGGAAAATTACAGAGAGCTCATAAACGATGCAAATGACCAACACTAATAGTCTGCATGTACGTGTGATTTACGGGTTTTATTACTGCTGTTAAAACAAAAAAAAAAAAACAAAGGGAACGTGAGGCTTTGTTGTAACTGTCTTGCAGTGGTCGTTAATGTTGTTGCTGGGGTAGCCTTGAAGGGGAGGGAGATATGGGGGGAGGCCTTGGTGTCAGTGAAGGTTTTTTGATCCAAGAAACTGTCTCTTCCTCTTCTTCTCTTATTTTTTTTGGCTTGCCAGAGATACTAATAAAACTGATGATGAAGATTGAGACACTTATGCAGCATATGGGAATCTTTATTCAGGAAACGTTTCCTGAATAAAGATTCCCATATGCTGCATAAGTGTCTCAATCTTCAACTTGTCGGTTTTTCATCAAACCATTCATCAAAACTGATGATAATGATAATAATCTTAACATTATTACATAAGAATGTAGGAACACTGCAGAAGGCCTACTGGCCCATACGAGGCAGGTCCTTATCAAAACGACATCTACCTAAAGCTACTCAAGAAATAACTCCCGTACCCCTTGACACCAATCAAACCCAGCCCCTCCCACTCATATATTTGTCCAGTCTCTTCTTAAAGCTACCCAAGGTCCTAGCCTCTATCACATAAGAACATAAGAACATAAGAAAGGAGGAACACTGCAGCAGGCCTGTTGGCCCATACTAGGCAGGTCCTTTACAATTCATCCCACTAACAAACATTTGACCTACCCAATTTTCAATGCTACCCAAGAAATAAACTCTGATGTGCAAGTCCCACTCAAATCCAACCCATCCCACTCATGTATTTATCCAACCTAAATTTGAAACTACCCAAAGTCCTAGCCTCAATAACCCAACTAGGAAGACTGTTCCACTCATCTACTACCCTATTTCCAAACCAATACTTTCCTATGTCCTTTCTAAATCTACAACTCTGTTAGAAAACCAGTACTTACCTATGTCCTTTCTAAATCTAAATTTATCCATGTGTGTGTGATGAATGGTTTGAAAAACCGACAAGTTGAAGATTGAGACACTTATGCAGCATATGGGAATCTTTATTCAGGAAACGTTTCGCCACACAGTGGCTTCATCAGTCCAATACAAAGAGGAAGGCGTAAGGAGAGGAGGAGAATGAGGTAATCAGTCCCTCAGCCTGGAGTCGATGTGTTCAGTCCATCAATCTTGTAGAATGTACAGCATAGGGCCGTAGACGTGGCTTATATACTGTAGTGAGGTGACGTGAAGCAGATGGAGGCGGGGTCATAGTGGTACCATCCACTAGTCGAAGTAGGTCTTCGTCCAAAGGTTGAACAAGTGTTGAAGAATTTATCCAGCTTAAATCCATTATTTCTGGTTCTTACCTGGTTCGACACCCTCAGTACTTTATTAATACTTTATTGTGATGAATGGTTTGAAAAACCGACAAGTTGAAGATTGAGACACTTATGCAGCATATGGGAATCTTTATTCAGGAAACGTTTCGCCACACAGTGGCTTCATCAGTCCAATACAAAGAGGAAGGCGTAAGGAGAGGAGGAGAATGAGGTAATCAGTCCCTCAACCTGGAGTCGATGTGTTCAGTCCATCAATCTTGTAGAATGTACAGCATAGGGCCGTAGACGTGGCTTATATACTGTAGTGAGGTGACGTGAAGCAGATGGAGGCGGGGTCATAGTGGTACCATCCACTAGTCGAAGTAGGTCTTCGTCCAAAGGTTGAACAAGTGTTGAAGAATTCTTTGTAACAAGATCCCATGATGCTGCAGTGTCTGACAGTTGTGATGAATGGTTTGAAAAACCGACAAGTTGAAGATTGAGACACTTATGCAGCATATGGGAATCTTTATTCAGGAAACGTTTCGCCACACAGTGGCTTCATCAGTCCAATACAAAGAGGAAGGCGTAAGGAGAGGAGGAGAATGAGGTAATCAGTCCCTCAACCTGGAGTCGATGTGTTCAGTCCATCAATCTTGTAGAATGTACAGCATAGGAACGAACGAACGAACGAAAGTTCAGGTAAGATCCCAAATGGGATGAGCGGGGAAGACGGGACAGACGAAGAATAGTGCTGGAGAGGAGTGTTCTTAGTCGTAGAAATAGAGCCAGGGCTTAACCCAGCAGCAAAGGCGATCGTGGGACAGATATTGAAAGGAGAAATTCCGGTTCTTCTGTTGGGACTCCGGTGGGGTGAGTTGGGAGTAAGGGACTTGCGACCTTTAGAGCTAGAGAGGAGTGCAGAACTGAGTCATGTCTTAACCCAAAAAAGCTAAGGCGAACGTGGGTCAGAGAATGGTACCTGTCTTAGAAGGTACCTGTCAGCGGATCCAAGGTTATTTGTAAGTAGGGTTAGGAGCAGGATCATGCAAGGAGTAGAAAAGGTTGTGTTGGTTTGTGGGTCTGCGAATGTCTTCGTCAAGGAGAGAGGTCCAGTAGTCATGTCGTGTCTCAAGTTTGTCTATCTGTCTGTCACTGAGCCTCTTCCAGTACAGATTCAGCGCAGGGACGTCTAACTGGGCATGGAGAGACTCGCTTGTGGCGAAGTCCTCCCATCTGACATCAAGCACCCAGCGCAGCTTCACGTCACCTCACTACAGTATATAAGCCACGTCTACGGCCCTATGCTGTACATTCTACAAGATTGATGGACTGAACACATCGACTCCAGGTTGAGGGACTGATTACCTCATTCTCCTCCTCTCCTTACGCCTTCCTCTTTGTATTGGACTGATGAAGCCACTGTGTGGCGAAACGTTTCCTGAATAAAGATTCCCATATGCTGCATAAGTGTCTCAATCTTCAACTTGTCGGTTTTTCAAACCATTCATCACAACTGTCAGACACTGCAGCATCATGGGATCTTGTTACAAAGAATTCTTCAACACTTGTTCAACCTTTGGACGAAGACCTACTTCGACTAGTGGATGGTACCACTATGACCCCGCCTCCATCTGCTTCACGTCAGGCTTCACGTCACCTCACTACAGTATATAAGCCACGTCTACGGCCCTATGCTGTACATTCTACAAGATTGATGGACTGAACACATCGACTCCAGGTTGAGGGACTGATTACCTCATTCTCCTCCTCTCCTTACGCCTTCCTCTTTGTATTGGACTGATGAAGCCACTGTGTGGCGAAATGTTTCCTGAATAAAGATTCCCATATGCTGCATAAGTGTCTCAATCTAATACTTTATTATTGTAATATTGACGATAATTAAAACTAACGTACTTTCCCTGCGTTAGTTTGCTTGTTGGATAATTACATATCTATTATATCTCAGGCAACACTCAGAGGAGCTATTGCCAGGTAAGGCATAACATCGAGGTAATGAAAGACTTGGGTCAGATAAGCAGAAGCTCCAGTGGTGGGTCATCGTAGACCCGCGTCAGGAAACACTTGTCCTGTTTCATGAAAAATCTTACCTAACCTATCGCCGGCGTGGAGAGCTGAGCTTACTAATGATTGTATCCATATTCGATCCCCGGGTGATCTGGAACATATGGGTACGTCCCCGTATACCTGCTGCACCTGTCACCTGTTCACTCAGCAGTAAATTACTGGTGAGATAGAACATAAGAACATAAGAACATAAGAAAGGAGGAACACTGCAGAAGGCCTGTTGGCCCATACTAGGCAGGTCCTTTACAATTCATCCCACTAACAAAACATTTGCCCAACCCAATTTTCAATGCCACCCAAGAAACAAGCTCCAATGTGCAAGTCCCACTCAAATCCAACCCCTCCCACTCGTGTACTTATCCAACCTAAATTTGAAACTACCCCAAGTAGTAGACTGTTGTGTCGCATTCTGGAGAACCGACAGGTTCCGAGAAAATTAAGCCACACTGCTTAGTTTTCTGGGATAACCCGGGTTACTAACCCTTTCTTATTAATAATGAGTAAAGGTCTCAGTATTTGTTCTCCAAACAACATAAGTAAAACGAAGCAGCATATGTACTCACCTGTTTGTACTCGCCTATCTTAATTACTCATGAACTGTCATATACTCCCTTAGCATATTAGACTCTGTCATACCTTCTTTTTGTAATAAAGTTGGTAGAATTACCGACAATATGTAAAGTAAAAGGACACAAGTGCAACTAATGTGACATTTATTGTGGCAACGTTTCGCTCTCCAGGAGCTTTATCAAGCCATTACGTAATGATACGTAACTGTTGCATATGTGCCATTACGTAATGGCTTGATAAAGCTCCTGGAGAGCGAAACGTTGCCACAATAAATGTCACATTAGTTGCACTTGTGTCCTTTTACTTTACATACCTTCTTTTTAATGAGTAATTATACAAAGTTGTCGATGTAACTTCAAATTTAAATCAGTACTGAGTGACAAGTTAGAGAAATGCACTAATCTTGTATAAATACACGGAAATAAATCCTGGATATATTCCTGTATCAATGCAGACAGGAGAGCAGGGAAAATGCACAAATCTTTTTTTGAATATAGATAAACAAGTCAGGGAAATACACCAATCCTGTATCAATACAGTCAGTCAGACCGTGGATGTATACCAGTCTTGAATAAATACAGCATCAGGTCGAGGAGGTACAACAGTCTTCCAGCAGTACAAGCACATTAACATAGAGTAACATACGCCGTAGCGGTCCTCCGCAACACAGTTTTTCACTTCCTGTGGCCTTTCCGATTTACCAAAGTATGTAAAGTTCCTTTCGTTTCTTGAGTGTGACCTTTCCAAAGTAAACTTTTGAACTTTATTCCGTGAAAATATACTGTACTGTGGCAGGAAGCCGCATCAGTGTGCTAGTGTTACTGAATGTTTAGTTAAACTTCGCTGGAAAAATGATTTCTAGGAGTTTAGAGAGTTTTTGGTGAACGTTCAGCGGAAAAAGAGCGAATGTTTTATTAATGTTGGTTGACCACCCGAAGCGTTGAATCATGTTGACTCGACGAGAGAAAGAAAAATAAACGAGACGAAGTAGCAGAGATAAAAAAAAAGTAAAGAAATGGAAGAGTTACGTAGAGAAGAAGAGAGACTCAGGCAAGGCTAGCAAACCTGTGCTGTACCTGTTAAAAATACCCTACCATAAAAAAAAAAATACCACGGGCGGGGATTGAACCCGCGACCAGTCATAAAACTCCAGACCTATACGTTACCATAATTTATTACTCTACTTTTTAAAGCTAATTATTCGTATTTTAAAAAGTTCCATGCAGTACCTTACAATACTATTATCAATTAGCAATAATCTTAATTTTTAAACGGGTGGGATGGCAAGCCAGTGGAAGGCCTCGGTCAGAGGGTCAAAAGCGTCAGGAAACACGTGCAGACCTTACACTCCTGCCAACCTTGTACTCACCAGATCTATTGTTCTTTAGTTTACATTAATTTACTGTTGCTTTCGTTAATGACAGCAGCCTAGAGACCACTCTTTGTAGGTTCCCACTAGTGAAATAGTTGATCTTTGTAGGTTCCCACTAGTGAAATAGTTGATCTTTGTAGGTTCCCACTAGTGAAATAGTTGATCTTTGTAGGTTCCCACTAGTGAAATAGTTGATCTTTGTAGGTTCCCACTAGTGAAATAGTTGACCTTTGTAGGTTCCCACTAGTGAAATAGTTGATCTTTGTAGGTTCCCACTAGTGAAATAGTTGATCTTTGTAGGTTCCCACTAGTGAAATAGTTGATCTTTGTAGGTTCCCACTAGTGAAATAGTTGATCTTTGTAGGTTCCCACTAGTGAAATAGTTGATCTTTGTAGGTTCCCACTAGTGAAATAGTTGATCTTTGTAGGTTCCCACTAGTGAAATAGTTGATCTTTGTAGGTTCCCACTAGTGAAATAGTTGATCTTTGTAGGTTCCCACTAGTGAAATAGTTGATTTTTGTAGGTTCCCACTAGTGAAATAGTTGATCTTTGTAGGTTCCCACTAGTGAAAGAGTTGATTTTTGTAGGTTCCCACTAGTGAAAGAGTTGATTTTTGTAGGTTCCCACTAGTGAAATAGTTGATCTTTGTAGGTTCCCACTAGTGAAATAGCTGATCTTTGTAGGTTCCCACTAGTGAAATAGCTGATTTTTGTAGGTTCCCACTAGTGAAATAGCTGATCTTTGTAGGTTCCCACTAGTGAAATAGCTGATCTTTGTAGGTTCCCACTAGTGAAATAGCTGATATTTGTAGGTTCCCACTAGTGAAATAGCTGCTCTTTATGGGTCCCCACTAATAAAATAGCTGCTCTTTATGGGTCCCCACTAGTAAAATAGCTGCTCTTTATGGGTCCCCACTAGTAAAATAGCTGCTCTTTATGGGTCCCGACTAGTAAAATAGCTGCTCTTTATGGGTCCCCACTAGTAAAATAGCTGCTCTTTATGGGTCCCCACTAGTAAAATAGCTGCTCTTTATGGGTCCCCACTAGTAAAATAGCTGCTCTTTATGGGTCCCCACTAGTAAAATAGCTGCTCTTTATGGGTCCCCACTAGTAAAATAGCTGCTCTTTATGGGTCCCCACTAGTAAAATAGCTGCTCTTTATGGGTCCCCACTAGTAAAATAGCTGCTCTTTATGGGTCCCCACTAGTAAAATAGCTGCTCTTTATGGGTCCCCACTAGTAAAATAGCCTCCAGTAAAGGGCTTCCCTCGGATCACTGCTCTTGTTTATATTTCAGTAAGAAATTTCTCGCCTACATACATTTTGTAGTTCCCAAATTAAAATGTCGAGTTAAACTTTATCAAAAGATTTTTAACACAGCAAATTAATTATTCTCATTTGTTCCTTGTATGAGTTAACTCTCTTATAGTCGCTAAAAAAATTATCTAGAGTGGATGTTGCTAATTTGATTCCGAACTGTATTCCGTTTAGTATGCTTACTGCTAATTATACACTTTTATCAAGATTGGTGGACTGAACACATCGACTCCAGGTTGAGGGACTGATTACCTCAAACTGCTTCTCATTTTCCGGTATTCTCTGTACTGGACTGAAGAAGCCACTGGCTGACGCAACGTTTGCACAATAAGGATACCCAAGTGTAACACAAGTTTCTCATTCACCAACCTGTTTAATTTTTTAACTGTGTATCTAACTACTACTACTACTACCACCACCTCTACTACTACTATCACCTCTCTACATCTATGGTACAACACCATTTTGAACTGGTGTGTTAAACAGGCCTGTCAGCTGCTCACTAAGTTCCCACTGCACAGACTCACGAGTATATCACAAAACAAGTAATTTGAACCCTGTCAGCAGAAAGCTGCGTATGTGACGGGCAATAACAACGCACATACAGTGGTGTTACGCTTTCTCTGCACGGAAGATAGAAACAGAAAATCATTGACCAAGATATAAAGCGATGTTGGACTTTTCGCAAAGCCCTACGGCACTCCTTTTTTTGAGGATGGGGGGGGGGGGGAGGTGCACAGATGAAGTGATGCGAAGTATTCGAACAACAGAAAAGGCTCCTAACTTCAAAAAAATGCAATAGAGGTTAAACGACTTCTTCGGCCAGTAACATGAAGCTGATATAGTATTCCCGTCCTTATGTTAAAGGTTTTTCTCTATATCCAGAAATGTTTCAGTGACCAAGTGTTTGTCATCGAAAAACCAGAAGATTATCATATTTTAAATTCGATAACTGATCTGGTGTGCTTTTGTGAGTAAGAAGGACACTGCTGATGGCAAATTCTGTGACGCTACAAAAAAATAACGTTTTGTTTATCATTCTTTCGAAGACTTTGACCAGACGAAGAGGCAACATAATAGGGTGGAGAAGAGAGGAGGAAACGCTACTCTTCCAGGCTTTCTTTTTTTTTTTTGGAATCAGAACAAAATATGCATAACGTCACGAGTTTGGAAACTTGCAAAAATTTCTGCTTTCATTCATGATACAAGGCAAGCAACCGGGCTCGATTGATTAAGAATTTGTAGCATGTTATCTCACCCCAAAAGGACCGGGACTTTTATATTTAGTCATATTTGATGATGGTTTCCTCTATAACAACGTTTATAAACACGAGTTCAGCTTCAACTTAATGTAAGAAAAATGGTTGTTGGCCGAGGTGCTGGTGAATACGTAACTGGCGATATTCACCAGGGTTTACACGAGTTCCACTACTACTGCCGTGTAGATTTTAATTTAAAACTATTTTGGCAGTGTGTTTACCGCCCCGCGGGGGCACTGACCCCCGGAACACTCCAGGTAAACCGTTACTGTCCTATGGAAACCCCCATCAATGATAATGGCATTAACATTTTCTCTTACTAATTTACGGTTGGGCAAGTTATCAGATAACAAGTAAAGGCCATTAGCACCAAGTGTTTCGGAGTAAGAACAGTGAACTTAAAAAACAGCCAGGTGCGTGTATATATATATATATATATATATATATATATATATATATATATATATAATATATATATATATATATATATATATATATATATATATATATATATATATTTTTTTTTTTCAACAAACCGGCCGCATCCCACCAAGGCAGGGTGGCCCAAAAAGAAAAACGAAAGTTTCTCTTTAAATTTAGTAATTTATACGGGAGAAGGGGTTACTAGCCCCTTACTCCTGGCATTTTAGTCGCCTCTTACAACACGCATGGCTTACGGAGGAAGAATTCTGTTCCACTTCCCCATGGAGATAAGAGGAAATAAACAACAACAAGAACTAGAAAGAAAATAGAAGAAAACCCAGAGGGATGTGTATATATACATATATATGCTTGTACATGCAGTGTAGTGTGACCTAAGTGTAAGTAGAAGTAGCAAGACGTACCTGAAATCTTGCGTGTTTATGAGACAGAAAAAAAAGACACCAGCAATCCTACCATCATGTAAAACAATTACAGGCTTTCGTTTTACACTCACTTGGCAGGACGGTAGTACCTTGCCTGAGTGTATATATATATCTATCTATATATATATATATATATATATATATATCTATATATATATATATATATATCTATATATATATATATATATACACGTAGGTTGGTAGACAGCAACCACCCAGGGAAGTACTACCGTCCTGCCAGATGACTGTGAAACAGAAACCTGTAACTGTTTTGCATGATGGTAGGATTGCTGGTGTCTTTTTCTGTCTCATAAACACGCTAGATAACAGGGATATCTTGCTACTCCTACTTACACTTTGGTCACACTTCACAGACACGCACATGCATATATATATATATATATATACATACATCTAGGTTTTTCTCCTTTTTCTACATAGCTCTTGTTCTTCTTTATTTCTTCTATTGTCCATGGGGAAGTGGAAAAGAATCTTTCCTCCGTAAGCCATGCGTGTCGTATGAGGCGACTAAAATGCCGGGAGCAATGGGCTAGTAACCCCTTCTCCTGTAGACATTTACTAAAAAAGAGAAGAAGAAAAACTTTATAAAACTGGGATGCTTGAATGTGCGTGGATGTAGTGCGGATGACAAGAAACAGATGATTGCTGATGTTATGAATGAAAAGAAGTTGGATGTCCTGGCCCTAAGCGAAACAAAGCTGAAGGGGGTAGGGGAGTTTCGGTGGGGGGAAATAAATGGGATTAAATCTGGAGTATCTGAGAGAGTTAGAGCAAAGGAAGGGGTAGCAGTAATGTTGAATGATCAGTTATGGAAGGAGAAAAGAGAATATGAATGTGTAAATGCAACAATTATGTGGATTAAAGTAAAGGTTGGATGCGAGAAGTGGGTCATAATAAGCGTGTATGCACCTGGAGAAGAGAGGAATGCAGAGGAGAGAGAGAGATTTTGGGAGATGTTAAGTGAATGTATAAGAGCCTTTGAACCAAGTGAGAGAGTAATTGTGGTAGGGGACCTGAATGCTAAAGTAGGAGAAACTTAGAGAGGGTGGGGTAGGTAAGTTTGGGGTGCCAGGTGTAAATGATAATGGGAGCCCTTTGATTGAACTTTGTATAGAAAGGGGTTTGGTTATAGGTAATACATATTTTAAGAAAAAGAGGATAAATAAGTATACAAGATATGATGTAGGGCGAAATGACAGTAGTTTGTTGGATTATGTATTGGTAGATAAAAGACTGTTGAGTAGACTTCAGGATGTACATGTTTATAGAGGGGCCACAGATATATCAGATCACTTTCTAGTTGTAGCTACACTGAGAGTAAAAGGTAGATGGGATACAAGGAGAATAGAAGCATCAGGGAAGAGAGAGGTGAAGGTTTATAAACTAAAAGAGGAGACAGTTAGGGAAAGATATAAACAGCTATTGGAGGATAGATGGGCTAATGAGAGCATAGGCAATGGGGTCGAAGAGGTATGGGGTAGGTTTAAAAATGTAGTGTTAGTGTTCAGCAGAAGTTTGTGGTTACAGGAAAGTGGGTGCGGGAGGGAAGAGGAGCGATTGGTGGAATGATGATGTAAAGAGAGTAGTAAGGGAGAAAAAGTTAGCATATGAGAAGTTTTTACAAAGTAGAAGTGATGCAAGGAGGGAAGAGTATATGGAGAAAAAGAGAGAGGTTAAGAGAGTGGTGAAGCAATGTAAAAAGAGAGCAAATGAGAGAGTGGGTGAGATGTTATCAACAAATTTTGTTGAAAATAAGAAAAAGTTTTGGAGTGAGATTAATAAGTTAAGAAAGCCTAGAGAACAAATGGATTTGTCAGTTAAAAATAGGAGAGGAGAGTTATTAAATGGAGAGTTAGAGGTATTGGGAAGATGGAGGGAATATTTTGAGGAATTGTTAAATGTTGATGAAGATAGGGAAGCTGTGATTTCGTGTATAGGGCAAGGAGGAATAACATCTTGTAGGAGTGAGGAAGAGCCAGTTGTGAGTGTGGGGGATGTTCGTGAGGCAGTAGGTAAAATGAAAGGGGGTAAGGCAGAGGGGATTGATGGGATAAAGATAGAAATGTTAAAAGCAGGTGGGGATATAGTTTTGGAGTGGTTGGTGCAGTTATTTAATAAATGTATGGAAGAGGGTCAGGTACCTAGGGATTGGCAGAGAGTATGCATAGTTCCCTTGTATAAAGGCAAAGGGGACAAAAGAGAGTTCAAAAATTATAGGGGGATAAGTCTGTTGAGTATACCTGGTAAAGTGTATGGTAGAGTTATTATTGAAATAATTAAGAGTAAGACGGAGAATAGGATAGCAGATGAACAAGGAGGCTTTAGGAAAGGTAGGGGGTGTGTGGACCAGGTGTTTACAGTGAAACATATAAGTGAACAGTATTTAGATAAGGCTAAAGAGGTCTTTGTGGCATTTATGGATTTGGAAAAGGCGTATGACAGGGTGGATAGGGGGGCAATGTGGCAGATGTTGCAGGTGTATGGTGTAGGAGGTAGGCTACTGAAAACAGTGATGAGTTTTTACGAGGATAGTGAGGCTCAAGTTAGAGTACATAGGAAAGAGAGAAATTATTTCCCAGTAAAAGTAGGCCTTAGACAAGGATGTGTGATGTCACCGTGGTTGTTTAATATATTTATAGATGGGGTTGCAAGAGAAGTAAATGCGAGGGTCTTGACAAGAGGCGTGGAGTTAAAAGATAAAGAATCACACACAAAGTGGGAGTTGTCACAGTTGCTCTTTGCTGATGACACTGTGCTCTTGGGAGATTCTGAAGAGAAGTTTCAGAGATTGGTGGATGAATTTGGTAGGGTGTGCAAAAGAAGAAAATTAAAAGTGAATACAGGAAAGAGTAAGGTTATGAGGATAAAAATATTAGGTGATGAAAGATTGGATATCAGATTGGAGGGAGAGAGTATGGAGGAGGTGAATGTATTCATATATTTGGGAGTGGACGTGTCAGCGGATGGGTCTATGAAGGATGAGGTGAATCATAGAATTCATGAGGGTAAAAGGGTGAGTGGTGCACTTAGGAGTCTGTGGAGACAAAGAACTTTGTCCTTGGAGGCAAAGAGGGGAATGTATGAGAGTATAGTTTTACCAACACACTTATATGGATGTGAAGCATGGGTGATGAATGTTGCAGCGAGGAGAAGGCTGGAGGCAGTGGAGATGTCATGTCTGAGGGGAATGTGTGGTGTGAATATAATGCAGAGAATTCGTAGTTTGGAAGTTAGGAGGAGGTGCGGGATTACCAAAACTGTTGTCCAGAGGGCTGAGGAAGGGTTGTTGAGGTGGTTCGGACATGCAGAGAGAATGGAGCGAAACAGAATGACTTCAAGAGTGTATCAGTCTGTAGTGGAAAGAAGGTTGGGTAGGGGTCGGCCTAGGAAAGGTTGGAGGGAGGGGGTAAAGGAGGTTTTGTGTGCGAGGGGCTTGGACTTCCAGCAGGCATGCGTGAGCGTGTTTGATAGGAGTGAATGGAGACAAATCGTTTTTAATACTTGACGTGCTGTTGGAGTGTGAGCAAAGTAACATTTATGAAGGGGCTCAGGGAAACCGGCAGGCCGGACTTGAGTCCTGGAGATGGGAAGTACAGTGCCTGCACTCTGAAGGAGGGGTGTTAATGTTGCAGTTTAAAAACTGTAGTGTAAAGCACCCTTCTGGCAAGACAGTGATGGAGTGAATGATGGTGAAAGTTTTTCTTTTTTGGGCTACCCTGCTTTGGTGGGAATCGGCTGGTGTGAGATATATATATATATATATATATATATATATATATATATATATATATATATATATATATATATATATATATATATATATATATATATATATAAAGATATAATTTTATTTTATTTTAGAATTATGTCGTCCGTGACTGGCGGTGTACAAGTTACAAGCAGCCTTAATGACCCTCGTGTAAACGACAAACTAATTAACCAGTCAATCGTATTATAATTAGTAACTGTGTGTGTGTGTGTGTGTGTGTGTGTGTGTGTGTGTGTGTGTGTGTGTTTAGGGAGGGAGTTGGTGCTTTACATTCACATCGACAATGAGTCTGTAAAAAAAACTTAAATTCGTCGTATGTTAGACGATCACAGTCGTAATGGGTTTTGCAATATCGACACAAGCCTCTAATATTCAATCATGCTCCCGTAAAACCTCAAGCTGGAAACTAATGTTCGTTTATCCCTGCGGTAGCTGTGACCCCAGTGTCGTGTGTGTGTGTGTGTGTGTGTGTGTGTGTGTGTGTGTGTGTGTGTGTGTGTGTGTGTGTGTATTCACCTATTTGTGGTTGCAGGGGTCGATTCATAGCTCCTGGCCCCGCCTCTTCACTGATTGCTACTAGGTCCTCCCTCCCTCTCTGCTCCATGAGCTTTATCAAACCTCGTCTTAAAACTATGCATAGTTCCTGCCTCCATTACGTCGCTTTCTAGCCTATTCCACTTTCTAACAAATCTGTGACTGAAGAAATACTTCCTAACATCCCTTTGACTCATCTGAGTCTTCAACTTCCAATTGTGACCTCTTGTTGCTGTGTCCCATCTCTGGAACATCCTGTCTCTGTCCACCTTCTCTATTCCACGCAGTATTTTATATGTTATCATATCTCCCCTGATCCTCCTGTATGTATGTGCATGTGTGTGTGTGTGTGTGTGTGTGTGTGTGTGTGTGTGTGTGTGTGTGTGTGTGTGTGTGTGTGTGTGTGTGTGTGTGTGTGTCTTGAAGATAGGCTTCAGATGTTGACTTCTACAAAGTAGTTTACCTGGAGAGTTTACCTGGAGAGTTTATCTGGAGAGAGTTCCGGGGGTCAACGCCCCCGCGGCCCGGTCTGTGACCAGGCCTCCTTAGGTCAGTGTCCCAGGATGCGACCCACACCAGTCGACTAACACCCAGGTACCCATTTTACTGATGGGGAACATAGACAACAGGTGGAAAGAAACACGTCCAATGTTTCTACTCTGGCTGGGAATCGAACCCAGGCCCTCGCCGTGTGAAGCCAGAGCGTTAACCACCAGGCCACCACAGCCTGGTAGTGCCTTCGGATATAATCTCATTCATGTACACAAAATGTTTGGTAATAAATTAACAGAGATCTATGAGGAAAATGAGTTTTGAGAATTAGCAACAACTTCATAAATGTCAATCTGTGAGCACCAACAGACTTGAGAGGCTTCAAACTAGAAATATCGATCACAAACGCTAGAAACCACAGGACTCTAAAAGGCGCCTGTTCGTAAGCCTGTCGAATATGCTAATTCAGTACAATTCAGAAAAACCCTGACCGCAATAGATTCTTGATGTTTGTTCAACAGCTGCATCAGAGCGAACAGATCACAACGATCCATCCTCGTTAATAAGACAAATTGATGATGAGTTATAGTTAGTGGATGTGGAAGTCACGGCAGTGATGTGGAAGTCACGGTAGTGATGTGGAAGTCACGGCAGTGATGTGGAAGTCACGGCAGTGATGTGGAAGTCACGGCAGTGATGTGGAAGTCACGGCAGTGATGTGGAAGTCACGGCAGTGATGTGGAAGTCACGGCCGTGATGTGGAAGTCACGGCCGTGATGTGGAAGTCACGGCCGTGATGTGGAAGTCACGGCCGTGATGTGGAAGTCACGGCCGTGATGTGGAAGTCACGGCCGTGATGTGGAAGTCACGGCCGTGATGTGGAAGTCACGGCCGTGATGTGGAAGTCACGGCCGTGATGTGGAAGTCACGGCCGTGATGTGGAAGTTACGGCAGTGATGTGGAAGTTACGGCAGTGATGTGGAAGTTACGGCAGTGATGTGGAAGTTACGGCAGTGATGTGGAAGTTACGGCAGTGATGTGGAAGTTACGGCAGTGATGTGGAAGTTACGGCAGTGATGTGGAAGTTACGGCAGTGATGTGGAAGTTACGGCAGTGATGTGGAAGTTACGGCAGTGATGTGGAAGTTACGGCAGTGATGTGGAAGTTATGGCAGTGATGTGGAAGTTACGGCAGTGATGTGGAAGTTACGGCAGTGATGTGGAAGTTACGGCAGTGATGTGGAAGTTACGGCAGTGATGTGGAAGTTACGGCAGTGATGTGGAAGTTACGGCCGTGATGTGGAAGTCACGGCCGTGATGTGGAAGTCACGGCCGTGATGTGGAAGTCACGGCCGTGATGTGGAAGTCACGGCCGTGATGTGGAAGTCACGGCCGTGATGTGGAAGTCACGGCCGTGATGTGGAAGTTACGGCAGTGATGTGGAAGTTACGGCAGTGATGTGGAAGTTACGGCAGTGATGTGGAAGTTACGGCAGTGATGTGGAAGTTACGGCAGTGATGTGGAAGTTACGGCAGTGATGTGGAAGTTACGGCAGTGATGTGGAAGTTACGGCAGTGATGTGGAAGTTACGGCAGTGATGTGGAAGTTACGGCAGTGATGTGGAAGTTACGGCAGTGATGTGGAAGTTACGGCAGTGATGTGGAAGTTATGGCAGTGATGTGGAAGTTACGGCAGTGATGTGGAAGTTACGGCAGTGATGTGGAAGTTACGGCAGTGATGTGGAAGTTACGGCAGTGATGTGGAAGTTACGGCAGTGATGTGGAAGTTACGGCAGTGATGTGGAAGTTACGGCAGTGATGTGGAAGTTACGGCAGTGATGTGGAAGTTACGGCAGTGATGTGGAAGTTACGGCAGTGATGTGGAAGTTACGGCAGTGATGTGGAAGTTACGGCAGTGATGTGGAAGTTACGGCCGTGATGTGGAAGTTACGGCAGTGATGTGGAAGTTACGGCAGTGATGTGGAAGTTACGGCAGTGATGTGGAAGTTACGGCAGTGATGTGGAAGTTACGGCAGTGATGTGGAAGTTACGGCAGTGATGTGGAAGTTACGGCAGTGATGTGGAAGTTACGGCAGTGATGTGGAAGTTACGGCAGTGATGTGGAAGTTACGGCCGTGATGTGGAAGTTACGGCCGTGATGTGGAAGTTACGGCCGTGATGGGGAAGTTACGGCCGTGATGGGGAAGTTACGGCCGTGATGTGGAAGTTACGGCCGTGATGTGGAAGTTACGGCCGTGATGTGGAAGTTACGGCCGTGATGTGGAAGTTACGGCCGTGATGTGGAAGTTACGGCCGTGATGTGGAAGTTACGGCCGTGATGTGGAAGTTACGGCCGTGATGTGGAAGTTACGGCCGTGATGTGGAAGTTACGGCCGTGATGTGGAAGTTACGGCCGTGATGTGGAAGTTACGGCCGTGATGTGGAAGTTACGGCCGTGATGTGGAAGTTACGGCCGTGATGTGGAAGTTACG
>NC_091382.1:10468127-10510627 GCF_038502225.1 Cherax quadricarinatus
CATGTTAATATTTGTTACTGTATCCTAGGACATGTTAATATTTGTTACTGTATCCTAGGATATGTTAATATTTGTTACTGTATCCTAGGACATGTTAATATTTGTTACTGTATCCTAGGACATGTTAATATTTGTTACTGTATCCTAGGACATGTTAATATTTGTTACTGTATCCTAGGACATGTTAATATTTGTTACTGTATCCTAGGACATGTTAATATTTGTTACTGTATCCTAGGACATGTTAATATTTGTTACTGTATCCTAGGATATGTTAATATTTGTTACTGTATCCTAGGATATGTTAATATTTGTTACTGTATCCTAGGACATGTTAATATTTGTTACTGTATCTTTTACTTGATTTACATAATAGTTTTATTATATTTTATATTAACAAATAGTGTAAAAAAATATTACAAATTTACAATAAGAGGATGAGAAAATCACCTAACTGGAAAGGGGTTTCGGGGGTCAACGCCCCCCACTGCAAGGTCTGTGACCAGACCTCGCACAGAAAAAATCCCGATTTTCTTGGGAGACAATTAGAAGGTTTTGTTAAGGCCACTTGGCACTGGGGAGAGCTAATGAGTGCCATGGTAAGAGGAGGGGGGGCGTTGAGTGGCACTCAGGGCATTATATTGTGAAGAAAATGAAGAAAATTGATTGTGATTGTGATGTTTGTGATTGTGTTGTTTGTGATTGTGATGATTGTGATGTTTTTGATTGTGATGTTTGTGATTGTGATGTTTGTGTTTGTGATGTTTGTGTTTGTGTTGTTTGTGTTTGTGATGTTTGTGTTTGTGATGTTTGTGTTTGTGATGTTTGTGTTTGTGATGTTTGTGTTTGTGATGTTTGTGATTGTGATGTTTGTGATTGTGATGTTTGTGATTGTGATGTTTGTGATTGTGATGTTTGTGATTGTGATGTTTGTGATTGTGATGTTTGTGATTGTGATGTTTGTGATTGTGGTGATTGTGATTGTGGTGATTGTGATTGTGATTGTGATTGTGATGTTTGTGATTGTGGTATTTGTGGTGACGTTTGTGGTGATTGTAATGTTTGTGGCGATATTTGTGATGTTTGTGGTGATTGTGTTGATTGCAATGTTTGTGTTGTAATGTTTGTGGTAATGTTTGTGTTTGTGGTACTTGTGGTGATTGTAATGTTTGTGATGTTTGTGTCTCTGGTGTTTGTAATGGTATTTGCGATGTTTGTGATTGTGGTAATGTTTATGGTGATTGTGGTATGTGTGATGTTTTTTTTATATTGTATGTGGTGTTTGTGGTGATTTTTGTGATGTGATATTGGTGATTGTGATGTTTGTGATTGTAGTGTTTGTGATGTTTGTAGTGATGCTTGTGGTGATTATGGTGATTTTGTGATCGTTGTGATGCGGTGATTGTGGTTATGATTGTGATTTTTTGTTATGATTGTGGTGGTGGTGTGATTGTGATGTGTTTGTGGTATTTGTGATCTTGATATTGTATGTGGTGTTTGGGGTGATTATGGTGTGATTGTGATTGTAGTGTTTGTGCTGTTGTTTGTAGTGATTGTGATGTCTGTGGTGTTAGTGATCTTTGTGGCAATTGTAATATTTGTGGTGTGATTGTGGTGGTGTGATGATGCTTGTTATGGTGTGATGTTTGTGGTGGTGTGGTGATGTTTGTGATGTGGCGTGGTGATTGTTGATGTTTGTGGTGTGGTGATTGTAATGTTTGTGGTTATGATTGTGGTGGCTTGTGGTTATGATTGTGATGTTTGTGATGATTGTGGTGATGTTTGTGATTGTGGTGATTGTGGTTATGATTGTGATGTTTGTGGTTATGATTGTGATGTGATGATTGTGATGATTGTGGTGATTGTGGTGATGTTTGTGGTGATTGTGGTGATTGTGGTTATATTTGTGATATTGTGGTGATGTTTGTGCTGATGATTGTGGTTTGTGGTGATTGTGGTTATGATTGTGGTGATTGTGGCGATGATTGTGGTTGTGGTGATTGTGATGGCTGCCTCATAGAAGACGTCCTCAACGCACTATTTCACTCAACAAAATTAACCTTCATATCTTTTTCAACGCTGATTCTAAATTATTTTTCCCCAGTACGTCGGGTTTTTGATATACGAAGATTTGTATTTTTTTTTATTTTTAACATATAAGGCGTAATATATAGCATATTCAGATATTCACTCTTATAATTTAACACTACACTGCACGTCTTGCACTTTTTCAATGCCTATAGAACGCACATATAAGGAATATACAAGACACTGCACGTCTTGCACTTTTTCAATGCCTATAGAACGCACATATAAGGAATATACAAGAAATTAAAACACAGAGAGAATAGAAATTTGTCAACTGGAAAGTCGATTTGTGTGTGTAAGACTTGAGAAGAGGATTACTGGATCATAGGCTTCAGGACGTGGTTCATTAAACATATAACTCGCACGTAGGAGACTTAAATTTATGATGACGTTTCGGTCCGACCTGAATCAATAGCCACATAGGAAAACACGACGGGAGGGCAGCCGGAATGTGTGCGAGAGGGCGGGGGACGGGAGTGGTAGATGGAGAGGGAGAAGTAGTATTAGTATTGTAGTGGTAGTGATTAATGGACGGGGGAAGGGTGCTTTAAGAGGTGATTCACCTACAGAGTTTATTTTGACCTGTTTGGAATTAGGCCTGGGTTGCTTTTAAAGGGATAAAGGCAAATTAACTGATCGTTTCTTACCACTATAGATTATAGCAGCCTCTCTCGAGATTTGGTTCCATTTGTACATCAGAAATAGGCGCCAAATTGACGTGATTATGTATTGAACTGGACCACAGGACCGATTTGGGTAGATTTACTTGAAAGAAAGTAAGCTTTCCGCTTGATTCTCACTACAGTCAGTTGGCACAGACGACTGGATGTGCCCCAAATTAGTTGTCAGTGTGGTTAGAATTGGCTGCCTTCGGCCTCATTCACCATACGGCCTACCATTCCTCACCAGAATTCTAGGCCTAGGACGTTGCCAAATGTATGAGAACTTCATAATGATCATAGAGTATTTAACCCCAAAATTAAAAAAAAAAAATCAATATTTTCAGAAAAATTGAAAAATAACCAAGTCTGAGAGAATAATTCACAGAACTAAACGATGTATCTCGATATAAATTATTCAAGCTATGTCGGTATGTGATGAATGGTTTTGAAAACCGACAAGTTGAAGAATTGAGACACTTATGCAACACATGGGAATCTTTATTGAAGAAACGTTTCGCCACACAGTGGCTTCATCAGTCCTTACCCATTTCTACTTTGTATTGGACTGATGAAGCCACTGTGTGGCGAAACGTTTCTTCAATAAAGATTCCCATGTGTTGCATAAGTGTCTCAATTCTTCAACTATGTCGGTATCTACGTAATTTCGACAGGTAATCATATTTCCTGGTCAATACAAATGAAATATGAAAGTAAAATATCTTTTTATTTAAGGATGCTGTCTATGCCTATTTAAGGCCAAAAAAAGACCAGTCATATATAAAAAGCTACAAGTGATAGAGACAAACCAAAAAAAGTTTTTGAATCAGCGTCAAAAATTCTACATAGCGCACCATAAATGATCTATGATGATTCTTGGCTGACTGTACGAACTCTCTAGGTTACTATTTTTCTTGTATTCCCGTTAACGAGGAAAAGAGTGTGTTTATACTGGTAAATATTTCTTGATTCTCTGGAATGGAGTTACCTTCCAGTGATTACTAGAGTCCTTACTGCAGCTGGAAGCGAAATCTGGACGACGCCTCAATTAATCCAGAGAAGTTTTAAGTTCAGGATGACTCAGTGAATTATAGCCTTGTTGGGAATCAGCTAAATTATTTTACGGTGGCCACTGCCACTAAGAAAGGTGTCACAGGCCGTCAGTCCTTACCCAAGTATCTCACGAATATGTACAATATGGATAATATGTGAAGAAATGGTTAAGAAAACCGGATAAATGAGACACTAGTGGAATTTTGTGTATTTTTATTACGGAAACCTTTCGCCAGCCAGTGGTTTCTTCAGTCCAATGCAGAGAAAGGTGGAAGATGAGAAGTTTGAGGTAATCAGTCCCTCAGCCTTCAGTCTTATTTAGATTGATGAGCTGAACACATCAACTCCAGGCTGAGGGACTGATTACCTCAAACTCCTCCACATCTTCCACCTTTCTCTGCATTGTACTGAAGAAACCACTGGCTGGCGAAAAGTTTCTGTAATAAAAATACCCAAATGTTGTACTAGGGTCTCATTTATCAAAGTAATAATAGGCATCAATATTAGAATAAGTTGTTTTCTTCATGCTAGGTTTTTCCCTCTCTTCTGGTTTGGTACATAACAGTGTTGGATTCTCTATAGAGAATCAGACACTGATAGACTGTACTGAAGCATCTTTAAGTGCTACTTTCACCACTATAGAAGAAAGAGTTGGAAAGGGCATCAACTGTCCTGTTTACTGACAAATCTTGCCTAACCTAACGTAAGTACACCGTTACATCTACCCTTGAGCACAGGATACTGCTCTACGCTGATTCCTTCTTGCAACTTGACCAGACCAGTAGAAAACCTGGTGTCTTCACCAGTCACCCGATTTGTTCTCTTTATATGCTGCATTATCTTATTCTGTTATCTGGCATCTAGGTGGGTACAAATAGGAAGCGTGTCAGTCTGGCTTTCAGCAGACGGAGGATCAAGCCTTCACCATGTCATGCACTAAATGACCCACTTGGATTTATCGATTAACATCAATTATTATCTTCTGGAGTAACCAAGGTTATGTTAGGTAAGGTTTGTCAGGAAACAGAACAAATGTTTCTTGGTGCGGGTCTTAGTCATATGATGACTTGCAGCTGGAACTTTTGGTTATCTGACCGATGCCTTCCACTGGCTTACCAGTCCACCCGTTTAAAAATTAAGACAGATCATTTTTTGAAGTGGCCAAGGTCCCAGGTTTTAAATATATCAAAAAAAAAAAAAAATCCTGAGTTCTTGAGTCTGTCATATATATTGTTGGAATCTATATACTTTCTACATTCATTAAGAATTATGTGAAGAAGACACGTGGAAGCAAGCTATCTTAATAACACTCGTGCACATTCTATGTCCCTCTTAGTGTTCAGATGAAGTGAAATAGGAATTGTGAACTTTGATCCCCTCCAGCAGACTACAGTCACTGCTTTGTACTCTTGCCGACACCAGTCTACTTCAGGATAATCTCTCAGGTCAGTGTAAAGTGAGAGATCACAATGTTGTGAAGGTTAACTTGCTTGTTGTTACCTGTGTGTTAACAACAGTACCACTACACCCTGTGTTTTATTACTTACGTTACACTCTGTACTTCAGTACACCTCCACACAACACCCTGTACTTCAATACACCTCCACACAACACCCTGTACTTCAATACACCTCCACACAACACCCTGTACTTCAGTACACCTCCACACAACACCCTGTACTTCAATACACCTCCACACAACACCCTGTACTTCAATACACCTCCACACAACACCCTGTACTTCAATACACCTCCACACAACACCCTGTACTTCAATACACCTTCACACAACACCCTGTACTTCAATACACCTTCACACAACACCCTGTACTTCAATACACCTCCACACAACACCCTGTACTTCAGTACACCTCCACACAACACCCTGTACTTCAATACACCTCC
Organism: Cherax quadricarinatus; assembly: GCF_038502225.1. Lineage (NCBI taxonomy): Eukaryota > Metazoa > Arthropoda > Malacostraca > Decapoda > Parastacidae > Cherax > Cherax quadricarinatus. The sequence goes on from NC_091382.1 coordinate 10,473,833, forward strand.
ACACAACACCCTGTACTTCAGTACACCTTCACACAACACCCTGTACTTCAATACACCTCCACACAACACCCTGTACTTCAATACACCTTCACACAACACCCTGTACTTCAATACACCTTCACACAACACCCTGTACTTCAATACACCTTCACACAACACCCTGTACTTCAATACACCTCCACACAACACCCTGTACTTCAATACACCTTCACACAACACCCTGTACTTCAATACACCTCCACACAACACCCTGTACTTCAATACACCTCCACACAACACCCTGTACTTCAATACACCTTCACACAACACCCTGTACTTCAATACACCTTCACACAACACCCTGTACTTCAATACACCTCCACACAACACCCTGTACTTCAGTACACCTTCACACAACACCCTGTACTTCAGTACACCTCCACACAACACCCTGTACTTCAATACACCTCCACACAACACCCTGTACTTCAGTACACCTTCACACAACACCCTGTACTTCAGTACACCTTCACACAACACCCTGTACTTCAGTACACCTCCACACAACACCCTGTACTTCAATACACCTCCACACAACACCCTGTACTTCAGTACACCTCCACACAACACTCTGTACTTCAGTACACCTCCACACAACACCCTGTACTTCAGTACACCTTCACACAACACCATGTACTTCAGTACACCTCCACACAACACCCTGTACTTCAATACACCTCCACACAACACTCTGTACTTCAATACACCTCCACACAACACCCTGTACTTCAATACACCTCCACACAACACCCTGTACTTCAGTACACCTCCACACAACACCCTGTACTTCGACAAAACAAACACTAGCCCGTGTATCAAGGAACTTTTGTTCCCTGTTAATTAAAGCATTAGTAAGTTAAGTAACCTTTAACAAATTTCTTTCTCAGTAAACACCGCGTGGAAGTGTTATTTACAGCTGCTCTGGTCTGAGGGGGAAAAGAAAATGATTTTGGTAAATAGGTCGAAGGCGAGTGAGAGAGATTGGCACAGGCGTGCAACGAAGCACACTGATAAGCTTCTGTGATGAAGCCAGCTGATGAGGATTCACATGCACTCGCTGTGGAGAGAGAGAGAGAGAGAGAGAGAGAGAGAGAGAGAGAGAGAGAGAGAGAGAGAGAGAGAGAGAGAGAGAGAGAGAGAGAGAGAGAGAGAGAGAGAAAGAGAGAAAGAGGGAGGGAGGACGGACGGACGGACCCTGTGTAAAAAAAAAAAAAAAGACAGACAGACATGCACGCCTCCTGCCGCGCCGTGATTCACATGGGGTCGGACGGGTGTCACTATCGGAAAACGATTACCTTTGTAACTGTGGAAGGAATGGAATGACAGGAATACCAGTTAGTGACAGACAATTTTAGTGAGTCGGCAACTCTGTGGGTGAGCTGACGATCGAGAAGCTATCTCCGGAGGCTGCGAGATGCTGAGAGATGAAGAGACCTTTTTCTGGGAGAGGTTGCGACACTAGTTGGAGGTTGGATGGTAAATGAGGTTCCAAGCCTATTGTCTACACTAGGGTTTAGTTATATACAACTTCATCTTCACGAGTCAAAAATGTTTCATACCCATAAATAAGAATTTAAGTAAACTCTCGGTATATATACACTGAGACGAATGAGACACAACATTTCGCTATCTATATTGAGGAAACGTTTCGCCAGCCAGTGGCTTCTTCAGTGCAATACAAAAAAACAGTGTAAGAGGAGGAGTTTGAGGTAATCAATCCCTCAGCCTAGAGGCAGTGCGTTCAGTCCACCAGTCTTCAAGATTGATTACCTCAAACTTCTCTTCTGCTTCCATCATTCTTCTTTGTATTGGACTGAAGAAGTCACTGGCTGGCGAAACGTTTCCTCAATAAAGATTCCCATATGTTGCACAAGTGTCTCAATCTACAACTTTTAAGCTGTCTAAACCATTTATCACATACACTGAGAGATACACCACAGAAAGAGATGGATGTAAAGAAATGAAAGATCCAAAGATTACGGAAATTATATAGAAACATGAATTTAACTCCAGTCATCGAATATCATCTCTGTACTGAACTGATAAAGCCACTGAGTGGCGAACCGTCTTCAAATAGAGACCCCAAGTGTTGCTCGTCTAATTCTTCGTGAATTTACCCGACGGCCACCAACTCTGTCGAAAACTTGTCCTCGTAATTCCAAGGTGAATTCCTTATATTTATTTTTAGGCTTTTCTCGTATTTAAGTTATTGAGGTCAAGTTAGGGTAAGTACACTGTGGTCTATTAACAAAAGTTAATCAGTCGTAACATTCGGTATCGCAAGTATGTGATATGTATAAAGGCAAAAATTTTTCACACTTCAACGGAAAATAACGAACCACTGAATAGGTCATTGTTGTCAGTTGTATTAAAAACGTTTTTGCAAGAACTTATAATTCTATACCTTACATTTTATTCTGAAGTGAAAGGACGAAAGATAACGGGGAGGTGAAAGACTTGATGAAAGTAGTGAAAGGAGATGTACAAGACGAAAAAACAAGTTTGTTTTGAAGGAGATGAACGTGTGTGAAGGACGCTTGGGAATACTGATGCTGGGGAAGAGGCAGCTTGGGTTACTGGAGAATATTGAGAGATGCTGGAGCACTCTGGGCGCTGGAGGACTGTTTACAGTCGGATGAACAGACGTAATTTTGACAGGAATGAGTTTGAAGACACACTGCAGAGCAAACTTTTATTGGGTCAGCATTCCGTTCTGCCCGCAAAGAACCGTTGATTTAGGGGAAACTTGTGTAAATTGTCTTCAGATCCATATTTACAATCGTTGGATGATTTATTAAATTGTATACTGCGGATTCTTCAAAGGAACAAGAGTGCCTTGATGCCAATGATCTCTTGATCGAATGAATTCAAGAACTGGGTCACGGGGGGCGTTGACCCCCAGAACACCCCCAGGGCAGGTACCCCTCTTCGTCCTAGAATCATAAGAACATAAGAATGGAGGAACACTACAGCAGGCTTACTGGCCCAAACTAGGCAGGTCCTTCTCCAAACCAAATATTCCCACCCACCCACTTGTCCAGCCTTTACTTATATCTGTCTGTTTCCCATTTTCTAGGCGATGTGTAGAATCCATAGTTCTAACGCTTCCCAGTGAATGTACCAGTTGCTTATAACACAGATGTTTCTGAAATTATTTTATAATGTCAGTGAGTAAGGTCATAGTGTCACAGTGATATGGACACTGGAGATACTAGTGTTCCAGGAATGATATGGACGCTGGAGATACTAGTGTTCCAGGAATGATATGGACGCTGGAGATACTAGTGTTCCAGGAATGATATGGACGCTGGAGATACTAGTGTTCCAGGAATGATATGGACGCTGGAGATACTAGTGTTCCAGGAATGATATGGACGCTGGAGATACTAGTGTTCCAGGAATGATATGGACGCTGGAGATACTAGTGTTCCAGGAATGATATGGACGCTGGAGATACTAGTGTTCCAGGAATGATATGGACGCTGGAGATACTAGTGTTCCAGGAATGATATGGACGCTGGAGATACTAGTGTTCCAGGAATGATATGGACGCTGGAGATACTAGTGTTCCAGGAATGATATGGACGCTGGAGATACTAGTGTTCCAGGAATGATATGGACACTGGAGATACTAGTGTTCCAGGAATGATATGGACGCTCAGAGGCGTCGCTAGAGTTGGTGTCACCCGGGGCAGCATCTTTGGTGTCACCCCCATGAAATTCAAGGGCGGGGGATAGGGGGTAAACTCCAGTTACGTCACTGCTGCATGACCAGTGACTAAAGTTTAACAATGAGAACGTTTAAGAGTCATAAACTAAACAGGACAATACTTCTCAACTTTATTAATCATAAAATATACAATCGTAGTAATGTTGAGGAAACATAAACTCAAATACCACTTTGAGTACAGCCAACAGATCCTACATTTATTCATCGTCAACAGTGCAAAAAAAAAAACAAAAAAAAAACTTGAAAAATAAAGAAAAACATTACAATATCTGAGAAACACTAGTCCCGATTTGACCTTGATTGAGTACAGGTAACATTTCAGTGAACCTGATCTTACATTTTCTTGCCTTCAGTTATGCAAAATCATTTATCACATCATCAAAATCAATGATTTTCCCTATATAGGCTTATTTGCTCTTTGTTAATATATAATAGGCTATATAGAACCAAAGGATTCTTATGTTGGTGCAGCGCTGTTTTGGTCATTAGTGTCGCCTTCTTTAGAGGCTCTATGGTGTCACCCCCTAAATGGTGTCACCCTGGGCGGCCCGGCCCCCGCCCCCCTTACAACGCCTCTGTGGACGCTGGAGATACTAGTGTTCCAGGAATGATAGGGACGCTGGAGATACTAGTGTTCCAGGAATGATAGGGACGCTGGAGATACTAGTGTTCCAGGAATGATAGGGACGCTGGAGATACTAGTGTTCCAGGAATGATAGGGACGCTGGAGATACTAGTGTTCCAGGAATGATAGGGACGCTGGAGATGCTAGTGTTACAGGAATGATAGGGACGCTGGAGATACTAGTGTTCCAGGAATGATAGGATAATGAAAAGTTAGTGTTGCCAGGATTAGCGATATATTTTAATGTCTTGGTATATCTAATATGGTGGACTATTGTAATGTCTTGGTATATCTAATATGGTGGAGTTGTCACAGCTGCTCTTTGCTGATGACACTGTGCTCTTGGGAGATTCTGAAGAGAAGTTGCAGAGATTGGTGGATGAATTTGGTAGGGTGTGCAAAAGAAGAAAATTAAAGGTGAATACAGGAAAGAGTAAGGTTATGAGGATAACAAAAAGATTAGGTGATGAAAGATTGAATATCAGATTGGAGGGAGAGAGTATGGAGGAGGTGAACGTATTCAGATATTTGGGAGTGGACGTGTCAGCGGATGGGTCTATGAAAGATGAGGTGAATCATAGAATTGATGAGGGAAAAAGAGTGAGTGGTGCACTTAGGAGTCTGTGGAGACAAAGAACTTTGTCCTTGGAGGCAAAGAGGGGAATGTATGAGAGTATAGTTTTACCAACGCTCTTATATGGGTGTGAAGCATGGGTGATGAATGTTGCAGCGAGGAGAAGGCTGGAGGCAGTGGAGATGTCATGTCTGAGGGCAATGTGTGGTGTGAATATAATGCAGAGAATTCGTAGTTTGGAAGTTAGGAGGAGGTGCGGGATTACCAAAACTGTTGTCCAGAGGGCTGAGGAAGGGTTGTTGAGGTGGTTCGGACATGTAGAGAGAATGGAGCGAAACAGAATGACTTCAAGAGTGTATCAGTCTGTAGTGGAAGGAAGGCGGGGTAGGGGTCGGCCTAGGAAGGGTTGGAGGGAGGGGGTAAAGGAGGTTTTGTGTGCGAAGGGCTTGGACTTCCAGCAGGCATGCGTGAGCGTGTTTGATAGGAGTGAATGGAGACAAATGGTTTTTAATACTTGACGTGCTGTTGGAGTGTGAGCAAAGTAACAGTTATGAAGGGATTCAGGGAAACCGGCAGGCCGGACTTGAGTCCTGGAGATGGGAAGTACAGTGCCTGCACTCTGAAGGAGGGGTGTTAATGTTGCAGTTTAAAAACTGTAGTGTAAAGCACCCTTCTGGCAAGACAGTGATGGAGTGAATGATGGTGAAAGTTTTTCTTTTTCGGGCCACCCTGCCTTGGTGGGAATCGGCCGGTGTGATAATAAAAAATAAATATTTTAATGTCTTGGTATATCTAATATGGTGGACTATTTTAATATCTTGGTATATGTGGCATAGTGGAAATAATTTAAAGTCTTTCGTGAATCAGCAGTAGCGAAATATTGGAAAAAAAATCTTACCATAGTTGGTGTCGCATCAAGGTGGCTCGCCAAGCATAGTAATAAATACCTTCAGACGTCAGGTAAACTGTTACAAAAGAAGAACTTTTGAAGTCAGGTACAGGAGAGGACAGTGGAGAACTCACAAGCAAAGGAAAACTTTCCTAATTTAACACTTTGATCCTGCAAGAAGCGCTGCTGGGTGCTCTGTAAACATTGATTAAACGTACACTTCTTCTCGCTTGAGTTTTCCCTTTGAACACTGTGGCTACACAGACAATAGTAGTGAGTAGTGAATACTTCATGGGAAAAATTAAAACTCTGTTCCAGGATTTTGCTCTGGTGCCGCAGTTTCTTGATATTAGATTCATATATTGGAATAGTTGTCTGACAAAGCAGTGGGGGGAATAATTTCTGACAGGCATGTACATTTGTTATCAGTAGTTGCAGTTAAATTGTATTAGTATCTTATTAGGGTATTAGGGGGTGGACGGGTAAGCCAGTGGAAGGTCCCAGTCAGATCACCAAAAGCTCCAATGGCAGGTCATTATGTATCTAAGACCCGTGTCAGGAAACACTGGTCATATTTCCTGACGTATCTTACTAACCTAAGGGTAGTCCAGGGACACTAGATATACAAGCATACACAGAGAGTTGACTTTAATCCCTAATTCAGGAATTAAAATATATTCTTTAGTCCAATTTTCTTTAAGTCCAATTAACCAAGGTAACCGTAAACATATGACTTATGTTATTGCCAATCCTGAAGTAATTATTTATACCATAATGTGATATCTATCAGTTTTTTTTTTCATAGTACCGGCCGTGTCCCACCAAGGCAGGGTGACCCATTAAGAAAAACGAAAGTTTTTTCTTTTTAGTAATTTATACAGCAGAAGGGGTTACCTTCCCCTTGCTCTCGGCAATTTATCAAAGATGATTTATATAAATTACTATGGACGCCGAAAGCGACAGTCCATGGAAACCCGTCCGCCAATAATCGACTGGGAAATGATAGCGTGATATCAATTCAGCTAATAGCGGTAATTAACGAGCTGAGCGTTTTCCATGCATATTATTCTGATATATTGAAAATAATTATTACTAACCAATATATATGTCCGGTCTTCTCTCCGGCTCGCTTGCAAGGCCTTATCCTCGTTATTTTATATCAGTGACGTCACATCCGTGTCAGACAAATCCATGAAGGTTACGAGCTGAAGGGTGAGGATGTCCCTGACCCACAAGTGACACGTCCAGGGAGAGCAATGTGAGAGCCTTCTGTATTTTTGTTTCAGTGCCTCTGAAACTATCATGTACAGGACTGACTTTATGGACGCTGGGAAATGATCGAGGTCGAGCCAGCCTGGGAGAAGCCGGATATATTGCAACGTTTTACACAACCCGCAAATAGAAGAGAGGAACTTACGACGACGTTTCGGTCCGACTTGGACAATTTGCAAAGTCACTGTGACTTTGTAAATGGTATAGTCACGGTATAGTGAGGGAGCTCTGTTGTCCCTGTGTACCTAAATAAGTAGGTACCTGGGTGTTAATCACTTTATACCTATTACTCCTATTCACCCAGCAGTAAGTAGGTACCTGATTGTTAGTTGACTGTTATGGGTGGCATCCTAGGGAACAAGATGTTAGGTCCACAGTGGAAATAAGACACCGTCCCAGATTACGCATTGACTTTATTGGGTTATCCTTTGTGGCTAACCCTCATGGTTAAATATTTTAACAAAATCTTAACTTCATCATTTGATAACCCGTGACTCACGATATCGTAATAGCACGATTGATTACCTGTGATTGGTCATGGATTGGTCGCCAGAGCTTGGTTTTATACTCTATTTGATGGACCATAGGATCATAATCTACGGTAGTACTGTCTTTAGACACCAACAAGAAATGGAACAGTTCTTGGAGTGTGGAGACTTTATCAACCATATGACTGCCTAAGTTATATTGTTGATAAATAACACGAACTTTAATACCAGCGTAGTTCATTGTTCATTGATAATCATTAACAGTTTAGTAGGTAATGTTACATTACAATATTCCACTGTACACTGTACATGTCGTGCGCTCACCTCTTACTGCTAAATGTACATCATATCATTTTTACTGTTTCCTGTCCACAGACTCAGAGTGACACTGACATCCGGCTTTTTTTTCTGTTACTCTCTTGTACCTCTCTAACATCTGTTGTTCACTCAGTACATCTTGATTATGTAAATACATAACGTATAGCGCGTTTATTGTCCTACCTCTTACTGTCTTATCAGATGCCTGGACATAAATGGTATAAAATACCGAAACAGTAGAAAAGTATACCCAGCTGCAGTATAATGCAATCCTTTATCGGCAACGTTTTGCCCGTACAGCGAGCTTTATCAAGTTTATGAGTAGAGAAAGCATGTGTATATACAGGGTGTATACAGACTTAATGGGTCACTATACTCCCTATATATATGCATACTTTCTGTTTCAGACTTGATGAAGCCCACCGTGTGGGCGAAAAGTTGTCAACATAACAGATATGTTGATAAATTAGACACATATGCAACTCTTGGGTATCTTTACTGAGGAAACGTTTCGCCACACAGTGGCTTCATCAGTCCATACGAAGGAGAATCATGAAGAACAGGAGGAGAATGAGGTAATCAGTCCCTCAACCTTGAGTCGATGTGGTCAGTTCATCAATCTTGAACAGAATACAGCATATGTATGTATAATGTTCGCCAAGACCAGGGTCCTGGCACGGGTCTTAATCTTGAGATGACCCGTCTATGACTCCTGAAGGAGAATTCATTCTTCATTGTTGCAGCATATGCTGCTCAAGCACTGTTCTGGACAGTTCAGCTAGTGTGCCTCATAAGCAACCATGATTTGGTACTGAGGTTACTCCATCTCAGCTGTTTCCTGAGCTGGGGACTGGGCTCTGTCCGCTCTGATAATCTGCAGATTCACGGCATCCGCCGTCCCCTCCTCTTTCAGCAGGCACACCCTCAGGAGTGCGCAGACCATCTGCCGGAACATGCTCTGTTGTTCCGTGGAGGTGATTGTGTTGCAGATAATATCCGTGAATGCCTTGATGAGTGTTAAGAGATCCTCCCTGTTGAGGGCCTGCATTGTCGGTGGGTTCGAAGCAGTGGATATTATCTTGGCTGTTGTAATGCGTGGGGACTGCTGAGGGTTGTATTTCTTCACTGTGCACACCGTGGCCTGTTGCTGTATGCCAGGAGAGGTGCAGCAGTCGTAGGCGGTGTCACATTTGTCCAATGTGGAAGTAGGTCGTGCCCAAGGGTTAGACAAGCGAAGACGTGTCGGTTCTCTGAACCATTCATCTACAATCATGGGAGTGTGGGATCTTAATACTTGGGAATTCTTCGCTTGCCTAACCCTTGGACACGACCTACTTCCACATTGGACAAATGTGACACCACCTACGACTGCTGCACCTCTCCTACCTACGGTATATAAGCTACTTCTCCGCACATATGCTGTATTCTGTAAAAGATTGATGGACTGACCACATCGACTCAAGGTTGAGGGACTGATTACCTCATTCTCATCCTGTTCTTCATGATTCTCCTTTGTATGGACTGATGAAGGCACTGTGTGGCGAAACGTTTCCTCAAAGATACCCAAGAGTTGCACATGTGTCTAATTTATTACAGATGCGTGTCTACATTTTCCATTATGAGATGTCTAATTGTTATATGTTAGTTTCCCATTATAGCATTGTTTTCAAGACGTACGATGTGAAAACTGGCCGCTTGACTGACAATGTAAGTCTTACTAGTATCCAACCTTTGTCTCTCACACCGACAACCAACTCCTCCTCTCCGTCTCCTCTCCATTTGATTTTCACTGTCACTGTTGTTAGTTTATTCGCCAATGGAAAAAAATCTGAGGCGGCACCAATATGGTGGCACGACAAGAGGATTTGTCTAAAGTCCTTGACGGTAGCATAGTCGATGATCTTATGATATAGCTCGACAGCAGCGTCCGTGGGCTTACCTTTGCTAGACACATTGATCCGAATGACTCTCTACACTTTGTTCGGCGGGTGCATAGCTACAACACTTGTCTTCGATTCATATACATTCGGTAGATAATTAATCAGACTGTCAGAACTTGCTAAATATCCTCAGAGAGCTGTAAACGACATGATTAAGTATATTACTTGCATCCGCCTCTTAGTCAGTGTTCAGTTTACCCTCCATTAACCCATCCTTGAGATAAATGAATCAAACGGGTTTAGGACTTCATATAATACGTTAATGATACAGTGTAATATAACTCTTGAAATCGTAATGAGACGATTGAAAACAAATCACGGTCGCAGTGGTGGCCCATGCTAACCTCCCTAAGGTGTATAACAATATACGCAGTTGGATGAATCTTATACTCAGCTGGCTCAGTGGTTAACGCACTGGCCTGAGTTTTAGGTCTCATTTGCCATGGGTTCAAACCCCCACCCGTTCCCTGATTTCAGTGTACCTGTTGCAACCCCTGAATGGGTTGCAATGATTATTATGTATACATATAATTATTACTTTTTCATTTAATTTTATATTGCTTATATTTGCGATAATAGCTAAATCGTAAATGTATTGCTTTATATTGTTATTTGACTTACGTTGTTAGGATGTAACATATTAAGTGCTCAGTTCAAGTCTTGATTGTCAAACTACTGTAATTATCGCTTGTAGCTCGTTAGACTGCCGGCTTCTGAGCTGCAGTTGTCCACGTTGCTATCACGTGATCGAGGGGGGGTGTCCTCACCTCGCCTAAAGTATTCAGTCTGCTCTAGACTCTCTTGGAGGTTGGACAGATTGTCTGTCTCATTATTCTTGTTAGTTCTGTAGAACTCTGTTCACAGAACCTTGTATAGACTTAGTGATTTTCGACGTTGTACTGAGGTTGTGTGTCGCATAGACACTTTGAACATCTCAGGTCCTGAGCTGTAGCTTCTCACTTAATTTGTACTGGTTTCTGTGTATTATCACAGTCGGGGATTTTCTTATGCTGAACTTAGATTCAGTAGTATGGGAGTTTTGTGACTTTTGTGGAGGATCTGCTGATGGCCCCTACTCAGTGTCGTTATGTTATCTCCTTGATCCTGATTGTGTCGCAGTTGCTAGTTGTATTGCTATTGGGCTTAGCATTCTTTTTATTGTTCAAGCAGACTGTTCTGGTTGCCAGTCGGTCAAGAAGTTAGATTATGTGAGGACTTTGTTAGTCACTTGTTTAAGTCTAGTCGAGTCGTGAGACAGAGAACTACTTAGAGCACTTACATACATACACAAACTTACTTGTACATATTTGTAATATCTTATTAAATGTTAATGTACCAGACGGTACTTAAGAATTATAAATGTGATATGTGCTTTCAGCACAATAATATTGAACTCGAGAGATGTGATATTATTTTGATTACTGTGATTAATTTAATTTGATAATATACCTCTAGACTTAATAAATTTATTAAATTTTAATTTCTCTAGTTAGTAGCCTACCAGTTGTAATCCTGAAGCAATATTGAATAATACTGAATTCTAATGGATAATTGGACAAGGATACTGACTACTTGTTACGAAAACCCAGTAACAGGCTGGATGCTAGAAGGACAGTCCTTTCTAGTATTACCTGGAGATCTCTAAGCTTTTAGAATCGCGTTTTTTGTAACAGTACCATAACACTACAACATCCAAAAGATGCACGAAGCCTAAACAATATTAACGGCATGTCCCGCTATAACGAACCAACAGGTTATTACGCCACAAGCTGAGATATAATACTAGAATCAGCGTATTTTAACAGACGAGAAAAAGAGTGTTATGATTTTTCTTAAATTAAAAAAAATAATTGCATTGGCCGCAAATGACTGCCATTTTTTTTTGTTCAGACGCAAAAATAGGTCAAAAAAATATTTAGTTTTCCAGACGAATTACAGATTTTGTGGATAACATCCAGACATATTGTGTTGTATCTACTCGTAATGATTTCTACAAGACGAACCCGCAATCAGAAGAGGAAACCGTAGAGGTGATACTGGTCCATCCTGGACCGTGATACTGGTCCATCCTGGACCGTGATACTGGTCCATCCTGGACCGTGATACTGGTCCATCCTGGACCGTGATACTGGTCCATCCCGTACAGTGATGCTGGTCCATCCTGGACCGTGATACTGGTCCATCCTGGACCGTGATACTGGTCCATCCCGTACAGTGATGCTGGTCCATCCTGGACCGTGATACTGGTCCATCCTGGACCGTGATACTGGTCCATCCCGTACAGTGATACTGGTCCATCCTGGACTGTGATACTGGTCCATCCTGGACTGTGATACTGGTCCATCCTGGACTGTGATACTGGTCCATCCTGGACTGTGATACTGGTCCATCCTGGACCGTGATACTAGTCTATCCTGGACCGTCATACTGGTCTATCCTGGACCGTCATACTGGTCCATCCTGGACTGTGATACTGGTCCATCTTGGACCGTGATACTGGTCCATCTTGGACCGTGATACTGGTCCATCCTAGACCGTGATACTGGTCCATCCTGAACTGATACTGGTCCATCTTGGACCGTGATACTGGTCCATTCTGGACCGTGATACTGGTCGATCCTGGACCGTGATACTGGTCCATCCTGGACTGTGATACTGGTCCATCTTAGACCGTGATACTGGTCCATCCTGGACCGTGATACTGGTCCATCCTGGACCGTGATACTGGTCCATCCTGGACCGTGATACTGGTCCATCCTGGACCGTGATACTGGTCCATCCTGGACCGTGATACTGGTCCATCCTGGACCGTGATACTGGTCCATCCTGGACCGTGATACTGGTCCATCCTGGACCGTGATACTGGTCCATCCTGGACCGTGATACTGGTCCATCCTGGACCGTGATACTGGTCCATCCTGGACCGTGATACTGGTCCATCCTGGACCATGATACTTGTCCATCCTGGACCATGATACTAATCCATCCTGGACCGTCATACTGGTCTATCCTGGACCGTGATGCTGGTCCATCTTGGACAGTGATGCTGGTCCATCTTGGACAGTGATATTGGTCCATACTGGACAGTCACACTAGTCCATCCTGGACCATGAAACTGGTCCATCCCGGACAGTGATACTGTCCATCCTGGACACACCCTGGTCCATCCTGGACACACCCTGGTCCATCCTGGAACATGATACTGGTCCATCCTTGACCGTGATACTGGTTCGTCCCGGACAGTGATGCTGGTCCATCCTGGACCATGATACTGGTTCATTCTGGACAGTGATACTGTCCATCCTGGACAGACACACTGGTCTATCTTGGACAGAGATACTGGTCCATCCAGAGGAGAGATACTGGTCCATCCAGAAGAGAGATACTGGTCCATCCTGGACAGTGATATTGGTCCATACTGGACCGTCATACTAGTCCATCCTGGACCATGATACTGGTCCATCCTGGGCAGACACCCTGGTCCATCCTGGACCATGATGCTGGTCCATCCCGGACAGTGATGCTGGTCCATCCTGGACTGTGATACTGGTCCATCCTGGACAGAGATACTGGTCCATCCTGGACAGAGATACTGGTCCATCCTGGATAGAGATACTGGTCCATCCTGGACAGAGATACTGGTCCATCCTGGACAGAGATACTGGTCCATCCTGGACAGAGATACTGGTCCATCCTGGACAGAGATACTGGTCCATCCTGGACAGAGATACTGGTCCATCCTGGACAGAGATGCTGGTCCATCCTGGACAGAGATGCTGGTCCATCCTGGACAGAGATGCTGGTCCATCCTGGACAGAGATGCTGGTCCATCCTGGACAGAGATGCTGGTCCATCCTGGACAGAGATGCTGGTCCATCCTGGACAGAGATGCTGGTCCATCCTGGACAGAGATGCTGGTCCCTCCTGGACAGAGATGCTGGTCCCTCCTGGACAGAGATGCTGGTCCCTCCTGGACAGAGATGCTGGTCCCTCCTGGACAGAGATGCTGGTCCCTCCTGGACAGAGATGCTGGTCCCTCCTGGACAGAGATGCTGGTCCCTCCTGGACAGAGATGCTGGTCCCTCCTGGACAGAGATGCTGGTCCCTCCTGGACAGAGATGCTGGTCCCTCCTGGACAGAGATGCTGGTCCCTCCTGGACAGAGATGCTGGTCCCTCCTGGACAGAGATGCTGGTCCCTCCTGGACAGAGATGCTGGTCCCTCCTGGACAGAGATGCTGGTCCCTCCTGGACAGAGATGCTGGTCCCTCCTGGACAGAGATGCTGGTCCCTCCTGGACAGAGATGCTGGTCCCTCCTGGACAGAGATGCTGGTCCCTCCTGGACAGAGATGCTGGTCCATCCTGGACAGAGATGCTGGTCCATCCTGGACCGTGATGCTGGTCCATCCTGGACCGTGATGCTGGTCCATCCTGGACCGTGATGCTGGTTCATCTTGGACCGTGATGCTGGTTCATCCTGGACCGTGATACTGGTTCATCCTGGACCGTGATACTGATTCATCCTGGACCGTGATACTGGCTCATCCTTATTACAACCCAGGATTCCAAATGGCCTGTTATCCCGGGTGTAATGGGAGCAAAATAAACACAGCAGAAAAAGTTTAGACTTATATTATCCTTCACCAGTTTAGAACAGCAATATGTACACTATGTACAGTGATAAGTATAGTGCACTCCACGGTAAGCAAGGCAGAAATAGAAACCACAAGATAGCAGACCGTGCTTCAACCAGCTCTAGAATGGGAATGACAAGGGCAGACAGGAGAGCGGTACCCACATAACCTCTGCGATTGCCAAAACCATCTTCTTATTGGCTAGAACCTGGTCACTAGTTGAACGACGGGGCCCCATCATCAACTCTTAGCAACCTGGTTCGCTGGTTGGGGGAGATAGCCTGTAAATGAGGGTGTGTACATGCGCCGAATAAAGGTTACGTACTCTTTGCATGCCACAATCCTGGACCGTGATACTGGTTCATCCTTATCCGTGATACTGGTTCATCCTGGTCCGTGATACTGGTACATCCTGGACCGTGATACTGGTTCATCCTGGTCCGTGATACTGGTTCATCCTGGTCCGTGATACTGGTTCATCCTGGACCGTGATACTGGTTCATCCTGGTCCGTGATACTGGTTCATCCTGGTCCGTGATACTGGTTCATCCTGGACCGTGATACTGGTTCATCCTGGACCGTGATACTGGTTCATCCTGGACCGTGATACTGGTTCATCCTGGTCCGTGATACTGGTTCATCCTGGTCCGTGATACTGGTTCATCCTGGACCGTGATACTGGTTCATCCTGGTCCGTGATACTGGTTCATCCTGGACCGTGATACTGGTTCATCCTGGTCCGTGATACTGGTTCATCCTGGTCCGTGATACTGGTTCATCCTGGTCCGTGATACTGGTTCATGCTGGACCGTGATACTGGTTCATCCCTATTTTAGGTGTTAATATATTCTTGTCTGCTGGTGAAAAGTTTACGTTCTGAATTCACGAATTCGTAATGACACGACTACAAATAAACCAAGGGAAGGTCAGGAGTTTTACAGCTCACAAACCGCGAGTTCAATCCCCTCCCGTACCGTGGTTTGTTTAGCTTAATGGCCTGAGCGTCCCTCCCTAACCATTTAAAAATTATAATAGTGGCATATAATTGTACATGTTACAAAACAAAGTATAACCCAATGTGGAGTAATAATTATATAAAAACCATTAAGTTTTTATGCTTACTATAGAGAAAATAAGTATACATTTGATTAAGACTCGCGTCAGAAAACACTTGTCCTGAGTAATCTTAACTAACTTAACTTGTAACTCCTGTTTTTGGGATTATAGTATTCTTGATTGATGGCGAGCAGGTTTCATGCAGCCTTGGTGATCCTTGTGTAGTCGTATTTAATTTGGTGGTGATGCCTTTTCATCTGGAATGGAAGTGTGTGAGAGCTGAGGTATCATCATCGGATTCTTTTTTAAGAGCAAGCAGATCTTACACTCGTCTATTCTATATTAAACTTTGTTAACCAACCGACCAAGAGCAATGGGAGCTGAGTCGTTGGTGTCACACGAATATTGTGTGATGCTTGGCCTGCAAGTTATTAAAGCAGTTAGTTGAATGACTCGCATCAGCAACGCTGAGGAAGGACGTAATTCTGAGCACAATGTACGTAGACCGGCTGAGAGGAACACCTAGCGAGTCAGTGAGAGGCATGAGACACGCCCAGAGCAAGATGTTTATACAGTGTGGACCCGTACACTGGTTATTAACAAAGATTACCAAACACTTCAAAATGTAAATAAGTCTCTGATTTTTATGGTTATCTTAGGTAAATGACAGACATGTTGCTGTGTGGTGATAATCTGTTTGACTTACAACCAGGTTAAGATAGAGATTACAAGAACTAGTTGAACCTGGCTAGATTGTGTTGGTCTGATGCCGTGCTCCTTCCTTAAGTGGATGAGGCTTGAACCTGACTAGGTTGGGTCAGTGGCATAAGTTGGTAGGTGACTTGGACGTGCCTTGCATGGGCCAGTAGGCCTGTTGCAGTGTTCCTTCTTTATGTTCTTATGTTAACTATTGCAACTTAGTGAAACAAGGCAGGGTATCACCGTAGAATTATTTAGCAGCCCCAGACATCACTTCACACGTGATATGGGGAATATACGTACATCTCGCATCGTGCAGCGATCGCAACAAGTCGAGTTTATACGAATATGCCATCAGTTTCTCCTATACGTCGCATATTGCACAGGAATCGACATAAACGCAAATTGGCCAATCCTATCATCATTTTCCAGCAGCCAGAGTTATAAATGTCAGCGTTGTGCTCGATCATGTTTATCTCCCAGTCACTGTTATCTCTCTATTATTTGGTATCATGTGTTTCGTAAAAGTTAGCTGGTTCGTTAGAGTTAAAGATCATCCACTTCTCGAGGGTTAGAAATTCACTTAACCTGTATTCTAAAATGACGAATACTTCAATTTTTACAAAAAACGGACTCGACGTGTGTGTGTGTGTGTGTATATATATATATATATATATATGTCGTGCCGAATAGGCAGAACTTGCGATCTTGGCTTAAATAGCAACGCTCATCTTGCCATATAGGACAAGCGAAAATTTGTGTATGCAATAATTTCGCCAAAATCATTCTGAACCTAACGAAAAAAATATATTTCACTGTGTTTGTTTAGCATTAAATTATTGTAAACAAATCTAAAATATATTTAGTTGGGTTAGGCTAAAATAAATTGCTCTTGTTATAATAAGGTTAGGTAAGTTTTCTAAGTATCTTTTGGTCCGAAATTAAAAATTTTTACATTAACATTAATGCGAAAAATATATCTTTAAATGTATAAGAGAAAAGTTTAGAGAGGACTTAATTTTAAATGAGTTCTTGCTATTTGACTAGTTTTACATATTCGGCACGACATATATATATATATATATATATATATATATATATATATATCGTGCCGAATAGGCAGAACTTGCGATCTTGGCTTAAATAGCAACGCTCATCTTGCCATATAGGACAAGTGAAAATTTGTGTATGCAATAATTTCCCCAAAATCATTCTGAACCTAACGAAAAAAAATATATTTCACTGTGTTTGTTTAGTATTAAATTATTGTAAACAAATCTAAAATATATTTTGTTGGGTTATTCAGCACGACATATATATATATAATATATATATATATATATATATATTATATATATATATATATATATATATATATATATATATATATATATATATATATAATGTATATTTCAATGAACCGGCCGGATCCCACCAAGGCAGGGTGGCCTAAAAAGAAAAATGAATGTTTTTCTTCTTAAATTTGGTAATTTATAAATGAGAAGGGGTTACCAGCCCCTTGCTGCCGACATTTTAGTTGCCTCCTATGACATGCATGACTTACGGAGGAAGAATTCTTTTCTGCTTCCCCACAGAGAATGAATATATATATATATATATATATATATATATATATATATATATATATATATATATATATATATATATATATATATATATATATATATAATTAATTAATTTACAGTGGAGCCTCGCCACTCGAACAATTCAGTACTTAAACTCTTTGTTCGGTAAAAATAATCGCTCGGTAGTCGACCGTTGGCTCGGCACTCGACCAAACAAACTCGACCTGGCAGCCAGAAACTGTGCGTCAGTTTCCCCGCAGTTGTCACTCGGTCCGAAACTCCGCTGAACTTCACTGTAAAGTATTTCATGTTTCTTCGCATTTTTTGGGTATTTTTTTTTTTATATTATTATTCACTATGTAACGCCGTTTTTGTTCCTGGCAAGTAAGTGTTAGTTTTCCAACTTCTTTTATTACAAAACATAGAAAATGCCCAACATTCCTTTAAACTTTGCTTTTGTGGCTTACAGGATGAATTTTTGATAAAAAAATGGTTAAATTTAAATATTTTTTGCTATAATAAAATATATAAAATTTACATAAAACTAAATTTACACAAATTGTATTTTAAACTTTCTGAAACTTATTTACAAAGTTAAAAATTGGCAGTTTTTTTTAAATTTGCGAGCAGCAACAATTCACTTTCTCGTTTAAGCCCCCAAAAGTAGTCTGCCATCATGTTTTCATTATAAGATCCCTGATATCTGTGTTCAAAGTTCATTATATCTTGGTGGAAGCGCTCCCCTTGCTCCTCTGAGTATGCTCCCATATACACCTTGAAATTGTCAAGATGAGCATCAAGGATATGGACCTTAAGGGACATCCTACAGTCCATCTGACCATAGCTTTTTACCAAGGTCTCAACAAGCTCCTTGTTGTTGCCCAGAAAGCCCTGTGCTACAGCAACAAAACTCTCCCAGGCTTTCTGTTCCTTCTCTGTGAGCATCTTTGGAAATCCTGAGCACTCCATGATTTTCTTGACTTGAGATCCAATGAAGATAACTTTGATAACTTGGGAGTCTTGAAGATACTTGAAGGTCGCAGACTCTTTGTCAAGGGCTATAACAAACTGTTTCATTAGCCCTAGTTTGATGTGTAATGGAGGGAACAGTATCTTTTGAGGACCCATCAATGATTTGTTTGATATGTCTTCCTAGTGAGAACTCAGTCCTTTGAGGCCAGTGCTTCCTGTGGTAATGTGTTGCTCTGCCTCTACTATCCCAATGACAGAAATAACAGGGAAACTTGTTAAAACCTCTTTGGAGTTCCATCAAAAAATACCACCATTTTGAAGTCTCCAATAACCTCCCATCCATTCTTATCATAGTACAAAGCTTCCAGTAGAAGTTTGACACTGTTGTAGTCCTTAAGATGCACTGAATGAGCCGAGGGAAGAGATGGATACTTGTTTCCATTGTGCAGAAGTATAGCTTTTATGCTTCTGGAGGAGCTGTCAATGGAGAATCTCCACTCATCTGGATTTCATGCAATTCAGATTCCATCAAACAGGCCTGATACATCATGACAGTAGCACAATCTGTCTTCATTAGTGAAGAAGCTTTAGAAATCTTGACGTTTTCTTTGGCTTGTCACTTGCACACTTTCATCCACCAAGTCCCACTTCTTGAGCCTTGAAATTAAAAGCTCACCATTTGACTTCGTCAAACCAAGATCTCTGATAAGGTCACTGAGGTCTGTTTGGTTTGGGTAGTAAGGATTCCTCCCAACAGCTGCATCTGTGAAATCATAGTCTTGTTTACTGTGCTCTTCTTTTTCTGTTTGCTGCTTTCTTTTTCTGATGGTGGATTTCTTTCTGGAGGTGTAGGTACAGGAAGACCATCAATGTGTGGTACTGGTGCAATAAAAGAGGGAAGGTCTGGATAAGAAATAGCAGGTGCATTTTTCCCAGTTCGGTGTTAGGAAGGATCCACCAGGCAGAAGTAGCAGTTGGTTGAGTGATCAGTGGGTTCACAACATATTCTAGCAACACCAAACTTCATGGCTCTTTTTCTCCTCTATACCATCCTGTAAAAGAACAAAAGAATTAGTTTCTGTTACATACATTTCATTCAAAAAATGTTCCTATTCCAGATTTTTAGATACTGTTACAGAGAACTCTTTACTTTTATCTTAATTAATTGACGACATATGTAGCAGAATGTATCTGGAGAATGATTGCAGCTTCTTGATGCCATTTCACTTCTCAGGTAGCCAGAGCAGAACTGAATGCTGATTTGTGAGACCCTGTGTTTATATTTGCCAAGCAAAACCCTAGAACATAGATAAGCTTTATTACTAATATTAGCGTAATTACACAACATTGTATTCGCGCCACCGCTAGTATCCAGCTATCGAAACGACTCGTCTGATACTGAATGCTCCTTCTACTGGCCCCTCCCTCTCTCTTATAGCTCCTCCCACATCGGGCCACTCTTATATTACGCCTTCTTTCCATTTTGAATTTTTATTCACACAAAAAATAGAATACTTACTGTTATGGAGACTACTGAATTATTGAAAAATAGTATAAGTAATATCAGAACATTTGTGAAAGCATATTAGACTCACTAGTGAACGTGTATTGAACTCGTGACCTAACTTGTTTACTCTTGAACATCAGCAAAAATCGAACATTTCTGCTAATTTGAGCTCAATTTCAAGGTACTTTTATTCTGTAAACAGTTGAAAATCATCTCTATTCCTGTAATATATTTTTTCATTATATCAAATGAGACCAAGAAAACGAGAATACAATCATAAATAACATGCGAAATTACTCCGCCAAGTCTCTGTAAGTGTATTTTTGGAGATCTGAAATGGATTAATCTATTTACATTTTTCCTTATGGGAAAAATTCGCTTGGTACTCGAACAGATCGGCACTGAAACAGCCTAAAGTTTGAGAACCGAGGTGCCACTGGATTCACCTACGTCCTTTCTAAATTTATCTAATTTAAATTCGTTATATCGAGCGTGATGTTATGATTACATCATCATCACTGATTCTTCTGTCTCTCTATATTCGATAACTAAGACACTTAGGCAACATTTAGGAATCTTGACCCTGGAAACGTGATTTCTTCAGTCCAATACAGAGAAGAACGGTGGAAGATGAGAAGTTCGAGGTAATCAGTCCCTCAACCTGGAGTCGATGTATGAAGTCCATCAGTCTTCATAAAATTGAATATCCGCGTAGATGGGGCTTATATACTGCAGTCATTAGGTAGAGCTGTGGTAGGCGGAGTCATCAGTGAAAATAGCCACTTCAGCTCATCTGTCTGCAGTATATAAGTTCCATCTACGCGGATATGCTGTACTTTTATGAAGATTAATGAAGTGAACACATTGACTCAAGGCTGAGGAACTGATTACCACACATTCCTTCTCATCGTCCACCGTTCTTCTGTGTATTGGACCGAAGAAGCCACTGGCTGGCGAAACGTTTCCAGAACACAGATTCTTAAAGAATAGTAGACAGTAGAAGAGTAGACAATATAAAGGATACGTCTCAAAATCCCTGAGAGCATTCGTGAACAGGACGTTTAAACGAGCAAAGAGTACATTCATTTCCTTTCTTTTATTAATTAAATAGGTTACACAGAATAATAGCAATCCATATATAATATCCCCTGAGAAACGTACTTTCTCAAGTCACAGGACCTGTTCTAAACGGTTAGAAAAAGGCTAGGGCGAACTATTATACCTTCAAATTTCATATTTCTTGACTTCTCAAAACCTTCTTCTCCCACCTGGGGGGGGGAGGGGGGATGGGGAATGGTGGCAGTGGTGGGTGTGACGCCGACCGTTGGCCACATTCTAAAAGAGCCAGCAGGAGGCGACAGGCCCACTCTGCGCTATTCTGAGAAAATCACCTCACTCCTTCAGTTGCAACATTGCATAGCTCCTGATGACACACTGAGAAGTGCGAAAGTACTTGAGCTAAAGATTTCTACCCCCTGTGGCTTGTCTTGCAATATATATATATATATATATATATATATATATATATATATATATATATATATATATATATATATATATATATATATATATATATATATCACACTGCGCTAGCTAAGGATTCGAACCCATGTTGTACTGGCCTGCCTCATGGTAAGCGAGAACCGCATGACGCTTTAAACCACAGGACCACCCAACCCTACAAGAATGGTGCAGCCAGCACACAGCTAGCTGTTGGGCCGCCATCCGAGGGCATACGGAGGTGTGGGAGCTTCTAAGCTAATTTCGTTCTCATCCCTGTATATGATCGAAAAGAAATATGTTTAAAGATCTAATCTCTTTGATATTTCCCACTCCTTTAAATCTCTCTCATTCCTACCACCACCACTGCTACCCACGGGACCTCGCACCTGACTTCTGCCACTCTATATACACTCCTTTCTTAAGTCTCCGCACTGTCGCTTGATCTTCAGATAGTTCCTGACTATGGAACTGAACTTCTCCAGGCCGAGGGACTGATAACCTCAAATTCTACGACTTTAAGGGTGATGGACTGATTACATCGTCTTCACATCTCTACTGTTCCTGCCTACTTTCTGTATTCGACTGAAGAAGCCTACTGTGTAGGCGAAACGTTTCGGAATAAAGTTGTCTAACTGTTGCATATGTGTCTTACCTAACACTCCTTTCTTAGTTATCTCTGTATTAGGACTGAAGCCGCCGCTCGTGGCGAAACGTTCATAATGTCCTGAACTGTACAGCACCACTACTGTTAGTAATCCTAATACTACTACTGTTGCTGATTCTACTACTGTTAATACTACTACCGCTGTGTTCTTTCCTCACCCCCCCACTACCATTTCACCATCAAACATAGATACATTAAGCCTAAAATAGAGATTAAAGTACGATATATATATATATAGCCATTTAACAAGAGCGCGTTTAAAATTAAGTTCTTTCTAAAATTATCTCCTATACGTTTAAAGATTTTTTTTCATTTATGTTAATGTAAAAATTAATAATTTTTTACCAAAAGAACCTTAGAAAACTTACCTAACTTTATTATTATAACAAGCGCAATTTAATTTAACCTAATCCAACTAAACATATTTTAGGTAAATTTATAACAATTTAATAAACAAACACAATGAAATATATTTTTTCGTTAGGTCCAGAATGATTTTTGCCAAATTATTGCATACACAAATTTTAGCTTGCCTTATTCGGCAAGAAGAGCGTTGCTATTTAAGCCAAAATCGCAACGACAGAAATGTACTTCTCGGTGCATATATACTCTGGGATGGGAATTATTTATGTAAACTATTAAAAATAGTATACATTGATCCAGAGGTTGAATTTATATTTAACTTTTAACATTGATCCAGATGTTGAATTTATATTTAACCTTCAACATTTGTCAGGATCGTAAAAAACTGAGTAGCGTCAGTAAAAATTAAATTTAATGAATCCGTCTTTTTGTAAGATATTTTTAGTTTCCGCTCTGCGTAATAACGTCTAATTACTTAACACTCTTATATTAACCATAACTCAAATTATTATGGAAGTAATTTTATATAAAGTATTAGACATTCCAATGAAAATAATTCTTTTCCATGGGTTTTTTTAAAAGATTATTCTTGATATGAGAATAAATTTCCATTTACGAGCGTAAATGCAGTGGAAAATGTAAGCTTAGATTACTTTTACCGTTGCACTCGCACTCCATTGACGCACTTGTTGATAAATGTAATTTTGCATTTGCAACATATATTGCCAAAAAATATTACATTGCAATAATTGTTTAGTTCATCTCACTGGGTGTGAGAACTTTGTAACGATGTCAGTCGCAGTGTATACAACAAGGAACTCTTGTATCCTAGGCTTGTCTCTGTATTCAATGAGTATATGTACTCGCCTATTTGTGGTTGCAGGGGTTGATTCATAGCTCCTGGCCCAGCCTCTTCACTGATCGCTACTAGGTCCTCTCTCTCCCTGCTCTATGAGCTTTATTAAACCTCGTCTTAAAACTATGTATGGTTCCTGCCTCCACTACATCACTTGCCAGACTGTTCCACTTTCTGACAACTCTATCATTAAAGAAATACTTCCTAACATCCCTTTGACTCATCTGAGTCTTCAACTTCCAATTGTGACCCTTTGTTGCTGTGTCCCATCTCAGGAACATCCTGTCTCTGTCCACCTTGTCAATTCCTCGAAGTATTTTATATGGCGTTATCATGTCTACCTTAACCCTCCCGTCCTCCAGTGTCGTCAGGTAGATTTTCCTTAACCTTTCTTCGTAGGACATTCCCCTTAGCTCTCTGACTAACCTTGTCGCAAACCTTGGCACTTTCTTTAATTGCTTGACATGCTTGACAAGGTGTGTATTCCAAACTGGTGCTGCATACTCCAGTATGGGCCTGACGTACACGCTGTACAGAGTCTTGAATGATTCATCACTGAGGTATCAGAATGTTATTCTCAGCTTTGCCACGCGCCCATATGTTGCAGCAGTTATCTGGTTAATGTGCACCTCAGAAGATGTGACTCTCCTTGTCACCTAATTACACTGGCTTTCCAATATTCACCAATAACTCTGCCTCATTCTGCCTATAATTGGTTTCCCTAAAACTCACACTATCGCTACACTCAGACTTCATTGATTTTCACAAAAACCCATGCCACTATCAATTTAAAGACCTAACAGCTTCCTCCACTGCGTTGGCCAGTGCTCCCACCCCAGACCTAGATAAGTAGACCCCATCCCTGGCATACATGTCATTTATACCATAGAAGAGGTCCCAGCTGTCTACGACTGTTATTGCATATTCCTTAGTGTTTGTCCAGCCAGCAATTGATGCCAATTGCCCTGGACAACCATCCATTTACAACTCCTCTGTACTCTTTAGATAAGTTTACAATAATTTAATAAAACACAATGAAATAGATTTTATTCGTTAGGTTCAGAATGACTTTTGCGAAATTATTGCAAACACAAATTTTTGCTTGCTCTATTCTGCAAGAAGAGCATTGCTGTTTAAGCCAACATCTCACGTTTTACCTATTCGTTATATATATATATATATATATATATATATATATATATATATATATATATATATATATATATATATATATATATATTAACACTACGACTAGCCAAGGACTCGTACCCATGCTGCTTTGATCTGCCTCATGGTAAGCTAAAACACATGACGTTCTAACCCACAAGACCACGCAATCCTACAGTTGGGTTTACTAGCTCGTTGGGCTAGTAAACCAAACAGGGAGTAGAAGGAAATTAGCTCAAAGGCACCCACACCACAGTATGTCCTCAGATGACGGTAAAATACCTAGTTCTGCTGGGTGCGTCATTCTTGTATGATTGCT
The DNA here is from genome assembly GCF_038502225.1 of Cherax quadricarinatus. NCBI lineage: Eukaryota > Metazoa > Arthropoda > Malacostraca > Decapoda > Parastacidae > Cherax > Cherax quadricarinatus. The sequence continues at coordinate 10,499,032 of NC_091382.1, forward strand.
TGGTCCTGTGGGTTAGAGAGTCATGTGTTGTTGCTCACCATGAGGGAGGCCAAAGCAGCATGGGTTAGAATCCTTTCCCAGTAAAAGTAGGCCTTAGACAAAGATGTGTGATGTCACTGTGGTTGTTTAATATATTTATAGATGGGGTTGTAAGAGAAGTAAATGCGAGGGTCTTGGCAAGAGGCGTGGAGTTAAAAGATAAAGAATCACACATAAAGTGGGAGTTGTCACAGTTGCTCTTTGCTGATGACACTGTGCTCTTGGGAGATTCTGAAGAGAAGTTGCAGAGATTGGTAGATGAATTTGGTAGGGTATGTAAAAGAAGAAAATTAAAAGTGAATACAGGAAAGAGTAAGGTTATGAGGATAAAAAGATTAGGTGATGAAAGATTGGATATCAGATTGGAGGGAGAGAGTATGGAGGTGAATGTATTCAGATATTTGGGAGTGGACGTGTCAGCAGATGGGTCTATGAAAGATGAGGTGAATCATAGAATTGATGAGGGGAAAAAGGGTGAGTGGTGCACTTAGGAGTCTGTGGAGACAAAGAACTTTGTCCTTGGAGGCAAAGAGGGGAATGTATGAGAGTATAGTTTTGCCAACGCTCTTATATGGGTGTGAAGCATGGGTGATGAATGTTGCAGCTAGGAGAAGGCTGGAGGCAGTGGAGAGGTCATGTCTGAGGTCAATGTGTGGTGTGAATATAATGCAGAGAATTCGTAGTTTGGAAGTTAGGAGGAGGTGCGGGATTGCCAAAACTGTTGTCCAGAGGGCTGAGGAAGGGTTGTTGAGGTGGTTCGGACAAGTAGAGTGAATGGAGCGAAACAGAATGACTTGAAGAGTGTATCAGTCTGTAGTGGAAAGAAGGCGGGGTAGGGGTCGGCCTAGGAAAGGTTGGAGGGAGGGGGTAAAGGAGTTTTTGTGTGCGAGGGGCTTGGACTTCCAGCGGGCATGCATGAGTGTGTTTGATAGAAGTGAATGGAGACAAATGGTTTTTAATACTTGACCTGCTGTTGGAGTGCTAGCAAAGTAACATTTATGAAGGGGTTCAGGGAAACCGGCAGGCCGGACTCGAGTCCTGGAGATGGGAAGTACAGTGCCTGCACTCTGAAGGAAGGGTGTTAATGTTGCAGTTTAAAAACTGTAGTGTGAAGCACCCTTCTGGCAAGACAGTGATGGAGTGAATGATGGTGAAAGTTTTTCTTTTTCGGGCCACCCTGCCTTGGTGGGAATCGGCCAGTGTGATAATAATAATAGTAATAATAATTATATATATATATATATATATATATATATATATATATATATATATATATATATATATATATATATATATATATATATTTATATATATTTATTATTATTATTATTATTATTATTATTATTATTATTATTATTATTACACTGGCCGATTCCCACCAAGGCAGGATGGCCCGAATAAGAAAAACTTTCACCATCATTCACTCCATCACTGTCTTGCCAGAAGGGTGCTTCACACTACAGTTTTTAAACTGCAACATTAACACCCTTCCTTCAGAGTGCAGGCACTGTACTTCCCATCTCCAGGACTCGAGTCCGGCCTGCCGGTTTCCCTGAACCCCTTCATAAATGTTACTTTGCTCACACTCCAACAGCACGTCAAGTATTAAAAACCATTTGTCTCCATTCACTCCTATCAAACACGCTCACGCATGCCTGCTGGAAGTCCAAGCCCCTCACACATAAAACCTCCTTTACCCCCTCCCTCCAACCTTTCCTAGGCCGACCCCTACCCCGCCTTCCTTCCACTACAGACTGATACACTCTTGATGTCATTCTGTTTCGCTCCATTCTCTCTACATGTCCGAACCACCTCAACAACCCTTCCTCAGCCCTCTGGACAACAGTTTTGGTAATCCTGCACCTCCTCCTAACTTCCAAACTACGAATTCTCTACATTATATTCACACAACACATTGCCCTCAGACATGACATCTCCACTGCCTCCAGCCTTCTCCTCGCTGCAACATTCATCACCCATGCTTCACACCCATATAAGAGCGTTGGTAAAACTGTACTCTCATACATTCCCCTCTTTGCCTCCAAGGACAAAGTTCTTTGTCTCCACAGACTCCTAAGTGCACCACTCACCCTTTTCCCCTCATCAATTCTATGATTCACCTCATCTTTCATAGACCCATCTGCTGACATGTCCGCTCCCAAATATCTGAATACATTCACCTCCTCCATACTCTCTCCCTCCAATCTGATATCCAATCTTTCATTACCTAATCTTTTTGTTATCCTCATAACCTTACTCTTTCCTGCATTCACTTTTAATTTTCTTCTTTTACATACCCTACCAAATTCATCCACCAACCTCTCTTCAGAATCTCCCAAGAGCACAGTGTCATCAGCAAAGAGTAACTGTGACAACTCCCACTTTGTGTGATTCTTTATCTTTTAACTCCACGCCTCTTGCCAAGACCCTCGCATTTACTTCTCTTACAACCTCATCTATAAATATATTAAAAAACCACAGTGACATCACACATCCTTGTCTAAGGCCTACTTTTACTGAGAAATAATTTCCCTCTTTCCTACATACTCTAACTTGAGCCTCACTATCCTCGTAAAAACTCTTCACTGCTTTCAGTAATCTACCTCCTACACCATACACCTGCAACATCTGCCACATTGCCCCCCTATCCACCCTGTCATACGCCATTTCCAAATCCATAAATGCCACAAAGACCTCTTTAGCCTTATCTAAATACTGTTCACTTATATGTTTCACTGTAAACACCTGGTCCACACACCCCCTACCTTTCCTAAAGCCTCCTTGTTCATCTGCTATCCTATTCTCCGTCTTACTCTTAATTCTTTCAATAATAACTCTACCATACACTTTACCAGGTATACTCAACAAACTTATCCCCGTATAATTTTTGCACTCTCTTTTGTCCCCTTTGTCTTTATACAAAGGAACTATGCATGCTCTCTGCCAATCCCAAGGTACCTTACCCTCTTCCATACATTTATTAAATAATTGCACCAACCACTCCAAAACTATATCCCCGCCTGCTTTTAGCATTTCTATCTTTATCCCATCAGTCCCGGCTGCCTTACCCCCTTTCATTTTACCTACTGCCTCACGAACTTCCCCCACACTCACAACTGGCTCTTCCTCACTCCTACAAGATGTTCCTCTTTGCCCTATACACGAAATCACAGCTTCCCTATCTTCATCAACATTTAACAATTCCTCAAAATATTCCCTCCATCTTCCCAATACCTCTAACTCTCCATTTAATAACTCTCCTCTCCTATTTTTAACTGACAAATCTCTAGGCTTTCTTAACTTGTTAATCTCACTCCAAAACTTTTTCTTATTTTCAACAAAATTTGTTGATAACATCTCACCCACTCTCTCATTTGCTCTTTTTACATTGCTTCACCACTCTCTTAACCTCTCTCTTTTTCTCCATATACTCTTCCCTCCTTGCATCACTTCTTCTTTGTAAAACCTTCTCATATGCTAACTTTTTCTCCCTCTTTACATCATCATTCCACCAATCGCTCCTCTTCCCTCCCGCACCCACCTTCCTGTAACCACAAACTTCTGCAGAACACTCCAACACTACATTTTTAAACCTACCCCATACCTCTTCGACTCCATTGCCTATATATATATATATATATATATATATATATATATATATATATATATATATATATATATATATATATATATATATATATATATATATATATATATATAATGTATATATATGTATATATATTGTGTGTGTGTGTGTGTGTGTGTCGGGCCGAATTAGCCAAACTGGTGAGTTAGGCCTAAAAAGGAAGAATAATCAGAGTGAATTTTTTTCGAGTGAATTAAGGAATGACTTAGTCTAAGGGTGGACTGGTAAGCCAGGGGAAGGCCTCGCTCAGATGTTTAAAAGCTCCAGTGGAGGGTCATCATATAATTAAGACCCGCGTCAGAAAACACTTGTCCTGTTTCCTGACAAACTTTACACAAACAATCACAATTTTCGTATGATTTATGATATATACTGATGCTAATGTATTTTTAATTGATTAAATTGGCTAAACTCTACTTTACACTCTATCTGGAATACTCAACAGGCTTATTCTCCTAAAATTCTTACTCTCTCTTGTCCCCTTCGCCTTCATATAAAGGATTTAGGTGCACTCTTTGCTAGTCCCTAGGTACCTTCCCTTCTTCCATACATTAAACAAAAACACCAGTCACTCCAAAACTATATCCCTACATATCAATCCCAGCTGCTTTATCCTCTTTCATTCTACCTACAACCTCACGTACCTTCCCCACACTTACACTGGTTCTTCCTCACTCTGAAAGATGTCATACGTACTTGGCAATTGTATGAAGTCATTGCCTTTCTCCATGAACATTTAACAGTTCCTATAAATATTCCCTTCATCTTACCAATACCACCAGCTTCCGTCTACTAACTCCCCTCTCCTATTTTTGTCTGTCAAATCCATTTGTTCCCTCGGCTTTCTCTTCCTATTTATCTCACTTGACAACTTTGTCTTATTCTCAGCAACAATTGTTGATGAACCTCTCCCTCTCATTCGTTCTTCTTATATATATATATATATATATATATATATATATATATATATATATATATATATATATATATATATATTGTGTGTGTAGTGTCGTGCCGAATATGTAAAACTGGTCAATTAGCAAGAGCTCATTTAAAATTAAGTCCTTGTACGTTTAAAAATATATTTTTTTCATTCAAGTTAATGTAAAAATTGATTTTGTACCAAAAGAACCCTAGAAAACTTAACTAACCTTATTATAACAAGCGTAATTTAATTTAGCCTGATCCAACTAAATATATTTTAGGCAAGTTTGCAATAATTTAAACAAACGCAGTGAAATATATTTTTTATTTCGTTAGGTTCAGAATGATTTTTGCGAAATTATTGCATACACAAATTTTCGCTAGTCGTACTCGGCAAGAAGAGCCTTGCTATTTGAGCCAAAATAGCAAATTTTACCTATTCGGCACGAGTGTGAATGCGTTAGCAAGTTACCGACATCTACCCTGTTATTATTTTACAGAATATAACAACATTACAAATTATAATAAATTCAAACCATTAGTTTGGTGTAAATATACATTAGACAAGTCAATGTGCAGTATTAACATTGTTAATCTTGTTGGAATATACAATTAAAAAAAGTATTTGTTGAGAATTACATTTAAATGGAGGAACAGATAATGTAAACACAGACTGGCTTACGTCTCCCCAGTAATTCAAATCTTATTATTTTCAACTTCAGTGGGGAAGCTTGTAAATGTTTAACCACTTAAAAAGACATGGTGTAGGGAGATACTGTTTTGTAGCTTAATAATAGTAATAATTATTATATTTACTATTATTATTTATACAAATGCATGATAGTTTACACAGATCTAATGGATATAAAAGGCATAAAATACCTAAGAAATAATATATACACTCGTGATGAATGGTTTTGAAAACCGACAAGTTGAAGATTGAGACACTTATGTAACATATGGGATTCTTTAATAAAGATTCTCGTATGTTGCATAAGTGTCTCAGTCTTCATCATACACACTCGTGCGTCTCAAATCTACTTAACATTCTCCATCTGACTATCCACCTGTTATATACTCGTGTACTCTTTACCCAGGTAGATCAGTTTGTGACTTGATAAAGCCCACTGCGTGGGCGAAACGTAGTCAGTAAAGGGTCGCATTATACTCCATTTGTATTTAATTTACGCAGACCTAACTGACATCAGTGACACAGTATATAGAATGCGACCCACACCAGTCAGCTAACATCCAGGTACTTACTGCTAGGTGAACTGAGACAGCAGGTGTCTTACGGAAACACGTTCTTATGTTTCCACCCCTTCCGGGGATCGAACCCCGGACCATGGTTCAGAGAACAGACAGACTGACGAATTAGACACTCGTTCAACACTTGGGTGATTTTATTGTTTGTACCCAAGTATTGCACAAGTGTCTAATTCCTGACTTATGTATCATCACCTAACTTTCCCCATAATGTTTCGACTCAGGAAACCGAAATAACACGACTCCAAACAAACCAATTTTAGGACTCACTCGCCATGGGTTCAAACCCCACCCGTCCCGGGGCCTGACGTTTAATCGTCAGGAAAGAAAAATATTTCCTGACCCTTGAGTTAATGATAAGAAAACTTGTTTGTTTTCTGTCGTTTGTTCTCATCTAAATATTTAAAACCCGTCTGTCAGTTTTTTTTCCATATTAGTATATCACTCATGATGTGTGTGTGTACTGAGATAAATATCACATGTACACCAGGAATGGGGGTATATTAGTGATGGAACGATACCAGAACATTTTGACCATGTCGATACCATGAAGATGAGCCAGTACCTAATACTTTGGCATACTTAGACCTTATGTTAATCTGTAGAGGACCATATGAGGGATTTAAGTTTTCTTGCCTGGTAGTAAGTAGGTTACAAGCAGCCTTAATAACTCTCGTGTAGTATATTTTAATTCTGTTATAATGGTTAAGGTATTCTTGACTAATGGTGAATGGTGATAACCAGCAATAACGACCCTTTTGTTCCTTTTGTATATATTCTGAAAGTATATATTTTATGAGCTATATACATTTAAACCAGCAGTCACTATTCACATGTATATAAATATAATTTAATTAAAAATTAGGGATAAAAGTGTTCTAGACAGGTGGTAAGCAGGTGGTAACACGGGGTTAATGAGCCTCGCGTAGTCGATAGCTATTAAAGCTAATATATTAGCTAAGTAAATCATTATAATTACTCCCTGGACACTACTGTGTGGTGATATTTTGTATTATATATAATTGGCAAACCTACCATCATATCTCGTAACGCGATCTTTGGAAATTTGACGGATGAACTGGTAAGGATGAAATGATGTATGGATGTATACATGAAGGATACGAGAATTTATTGTTGTAACAAGAGAAACAAAAGGGGAACATATTATATATTTCAAACTGATTATATATACTGTGAGAGGTATTTCTCTCAGCATATATGCGCTGAGAGTATACTCCCAATTTTAGGTATTAAAATATTGTAGTCTGTTGGATAATAAGGTTACATGCAGCCTGGTATTGTCGATAGATTTTAAACCCCATTAACAACTTGTCAGGACAAATATCGAAGTGTCTCCTAGTGTAAATTTTACTGATGTTACGACCCACTAATTGGAGCATTTAGTCATTTGACCGAGCACATAATTAAATCAGCCGAACAATTTATTAGGATTGCTTCCTGTACACTACTGTGTGGGAATACGTTATTTTATATGTAGCTGGAAAACCTACCATCACATCTTATAATCCGGTCGTAACATAAGTAAGATCCGCATTAGGAAGAACTTGCATATTTTCCCTGACAAATGGTTAATGGGGGTTTAAATTCTATCGACTACACTAGGGTCATTAGGGCTCCAGGTGACCTTATCGTCCAACAGACTAGAATGTTTTAATCCCTAAAATTGGGAGTATACTCACAGCATGTATATGCCGAGAGAAATGCCTCTCACGGTGTGTAATAAAGGTGACAAAATGCTACCTCCCTATTTTTTAGGTAAGGTAAGACTTGGCAGGACACAGGACAAGTGTTTCCTGACGCAGGTCTTAGTCATATGATGACCCACAGCTGGAGGTTTTCGTCATCTGACCGAGGCATTATCACAATATCCACTTAGCACCAGTGTTTTGTCTGTACCTCAATGTATGTTTTTGCACCACTGCGTTTAGTAAAAACTGGACAAAAAACTTTTTGTAAAGAATAAAGGTTAAAGAATCGCTGGACCATTTCACAATTAAACAGTAAATTGAAGATATAATCAGACGTTTCGATCCTCTGTGGCCCATTATCAAATAATGACTTCTTAATGGTCCAAGGCAGACTAAAACGTTATTCAGTTTTATCTTCAATTTGTGGGTAGGAAATTACTTTCCTACACTTGGTAGTGGCTTTTTATAAATTAAGAGAAATATAAAACTCTGACTTACCGCTATATAAACCGGGATGATAGGTTTCAAACCCAAACAGAAGCATACCACAGATGAGTGTTGTGGGATTAACAGACAGAGAATGAGTGAACTAGCATTATCTCTGTCCAGTGTGCAGAAGCTGCGACATGGGGCCACAGTAAGCTCTTTACCCTTTCCACATGTCTGTACACCAGGAATACCATTCCATATGTCTATAGACCAGGGATACCATTCCATATGTCTATAGACCAGGGATACCATTCTGCATATCTGTACACCAGGGACACCATTCCATGTCTGTACACCAGGAACACCATTCTACATGTCTATACACCAGGAACACCATTCTACATGTCTATACACCAGGGACACCATTCCACATGTCTATACACCAGGGACACCATTCTACATGTCTATACACCAGGGACACCATTCTACATGTCTATACACCAGGGACACCATTCCACATGTCTATACACCAGGGACACCATTCTACATGTCTATATACCAGGGACACCATTCCACATGTCTATACACCAGGGACACCATTCCACATGTCTATACACCAGGGACACCATTCTACATGTCTCTAGACCAGGGACACCATTCTACATGTCTTTACACCAGGGACACTATTCCACATGTCTATACACCAGGGACACCATTCTACATGTCTATACATCAGGGACACCATTCTACATGTCTCTACACCAGGGACACCATTCCACATGTCTATACACCAGGGACACCATTCTACATGTCTCTACACCAGGGACACCATTCCACATGTCTATACACCAGGGACACCATTCCACATGTCTATACACCAGGGACACCATTCCACATGTCTATACACCAGGGACACCATTCCACATGTCTATACACCAGGGACACCATTCCACATGTCTATACACCAGGGACACCATTCCACATGTCTATACACCAGGGACACCATTTTACATGTCTATACACCAGGGACACCATTCCACATGTCTATACACCAGGGACACCATTCTACATGTCTATACACCAGGGACACCATTCTACATGTCTCTACACCAGGGACACCATTCCACATGTCTCTACACCAGGGACACCATTCCACATGTCTACACCAGGGACACCATTCCACATGTCTCTACACCAGGGACACCATTCCACATGTCTCTACACCAGGGACACCATTCCACATGTCTCTACACCAGGGACACCATTCCACATGTCTCTACACCAGGGACACCATTCCACATGTCTCTACACCAGGGACACTCATTACCATTTAAAACGATCTGCTGTACAATATCAGGAAGAGTTTGTCAAGTGTTAGACAATCCCGTGACTGCTCACCTGCGTAAGATGGTCAGCACACCTGAGCTTCCAGCACAACACCTCACTCTTACCCTCTGTAAGCACTCGTAATATTGCCAGCGAGAATATAGAAATGGTCGAGTTTTCTAGAGTATTGCGGTTGGAAAAGGAAATAGAATTTTTGGCGAATTTTACGTGTAGCAGAGAGAATATAAACATTTTTAGCCTGGTGAGGTAGGAGAGGAAACTCGTAAATAATAGGAGGTATTTGTGTGTGTGGGTGTGTGTGGGTGTGTGTGGGTGTGTGTGGGTGTGTGTGGGTGTGTGTGGGTGTGTGTGGGTGTGTGTGGGTGTGTGTGGGTGTGTGTGGGTGTGTGTGGGTGTGTGTGGGTGTGTGTGGGTGTGTGTTGGTGTGGGTGGGTGTGTGTGGGTGTGTGTGGGTGTGGGTGTGTGTGGGTGTGTGTGTGGGTGTGTGGGTGTGTACTCACCTAATTGTACTCACCTAATTGTGGTTGCAGGGGTCGAGACTCGGCTCCTGGCCCCGCCTCTTCACTAATTGCTACTAAGTCCTCTCTCTCTCTGCTTCCTGAGCTTTATCATACCTCTTCTTAAAACTATGTATGGTTCCTGCCTCCACTACTTCACTTGCTAGGCTATTCCACTTGCTGACAACTCTATGACTGAAGAAATACTTCCTAACGTCCCTGTGACTCGTCTGAGTCTTCAGCTTCCAGTTGTGACCCCTTGTTCCTGTGTCCCCTCTCTGGAACATCCTATCTCTGTCCACCTTGTCTATTCCCCGCAGTATCTTGTATGTCGTTATCATGTCTCCCCTGACCTGTCCTCCAGTGTCGTCAGTCCGATTTCCCTCAACCTTTCCTCGTACGACATTCCCCTGAGCTCTGGGACTAGCCTTGTTGCAAACCTTTGTACTTTATCTAACTTCTTGACGTGCTTGACCAGGTGTGGGTTCCAGACTGGTGCTGCATACTCCAGTATGGGCCTAACATACACAGTGTACAGTGTCTTGAACGATTCCTTATTTAGGTATCGGAATGCTATTCTCAGGTTTGCCAGGCGCCCGTATGCTGCAGCAGTTATTTGGTTGATGTGTGCCTCCGGTGACGTGCTCGGTGTTATGGTCACCCCGAGGTCTTTTTCCCTGAGTGAGGTCTGTAGTCTTTGTCCACCTAGCCTATACTCTGTCTGCGGTCTTCTTTGCCCCTCCCCAATCTTCATGACTTTGCATTTGGCAGGATTGAATTCGAGAAGCCAGTTTCTGGACCACATGTCCAGCCTGTCCAGGTCTCTTTGCAGTCCTGCCTCATCCTCATCCGATTTAATTCTTCTCATCAACTTCACATCATCTGCGAATAGGGACACTTCAGAGTCTATTCCTTCCATCATGTCGTTCGCATATATCAAAAATAGCACTGGCCCTAGAACTGACCCCTGTGGGACCCTGCTCGTCACAGGCGCCCACTGTGATACCTCTTCACGTACCATGACTCGTTGCTGCCTCCCTGTCAGGTATTCCCTGATCCATTGCAGTGCCCTCCCTGTTACATGCGCCTGATCCTCCAGCTTCTGCACTAATCTCTTGTGGGGAACTGTGTCAAAGGCCTTCCTGCAGTCTAGGAAAACGCAATCAACCCACCCCTCTCTCTCTCTCGTGTCTTCTGTTACCTTGTCATAAAACTCCAGGAGGTTTGTGATACAAGATTTGCCTTCCATGAACCCATGCTGGTTTTCATTTATAATCTTCCGTTCCAGGTGTTCGACCACTCTCCTCCTGATAATCTTCTCCATGACTTTGCACACAATACATGTCAGAGACACAGGTCTGTAGTTTAGCTCCTCGTTTCTGTTTCCTTTCTTAAATAGGGGGACTACATTTGGTGTCTTCCATTTCTCAGGTAGTTGCCCAGTTTCAAGGGATGTGTTGAAGATTGTGGTTAGAGGCACGCACAGTATCTCTGCTCCTTCTCTAAGGACCCATGGGGAGATGTCCGGTCCCAACGCCTTTGAGGTATGAAGGTCACTTAGCAGCTTCTTCACCTCCTCCTCGGTTGTTCGTATGTCATCCAACACTTGGTGGTATATTCCCTCTTGATGTTCCCTTCTGTGCTGACTTCCCACAGCCCTTCCTGTCTCTACTGTAAAAACTTCCTTAAATCTCCTGTTTAGCTCCTCACATACCTCCTGGTCATTTCTTGTGAGTTCT
>NC_091382.1:10515627-10527862 GCF_038502225.1 Cherax quadricarinatus
CCATCACTACCACCACAACCACCATCACTACCACCACAACCACCATCACTACCACCACAACCACCATCACTACCACCACAACCACCATCACTACCACCACAACCACCATCACTACCACCACCATCACTACTACCACCATCACTACCACCACCACCATCACTACCACCACCATCACTACCACCACCACCATCACCACCACCACCTCCATCACTACCACCACCATCACTACCACCACCACCATCACCACTACCACCACAGCCGCGACCACCACGAAAACAACAACAGTAGCATCAACCACCACCACCATCACTACCACCACAACCACCATCACTACCATCACAACCACCACCACCATCACTACCACCACAACCATCACTACCACCAACAACCACCACCACCATCACTACCACCAACAACCACCACCACCATCACTACCACCAACAACCACCACCACCATCACTACCACCAACAACCACCACCACCATCACTACCACCAACAACCACCACCACCATCACTACCACCATCACTACCACCACAACCACCACCATCACTACCACCACAACCATCACCACCACCACTACAGCCGCCACCACCACCACAACCAAAACAACAACAGTAGCATCAACCACCAGCACCAGCTCGCACCAACACCGCCAACACCAACACCACAACAATAATAACACCTCAACTTCTACCACCACACCCACTGCCACCCACAAAAACACCACCACTACCACTACTGCCTTGAGTGAGGGACTGTTGTCTCCACATTACGTTATTACAGTGTTGTGTGATTCCTGCAGTGAGAAAATGCTTCAGTCTCGTGTATTGGGTTTTTCTTGTTCCATTTCATCAGTTGTTTTTTCCTCGTTTTCCCCTCGAAATTTGTCGAAAAACAAGAAAATACGTTTTATAGTAAGTTATATCTTGATAAATTAGACACATGTGCAACTCGAGGACTGACCACATCGACTCAAGGTTGAGGGACTGATTACCTCATTCTCCTCCTGTTATTCAAGCTTCTCCTGTGTATGGACTGATGAAGCCACTGTGTGGCGAAACGTTTCCTTAATAAAGATACCCAAGAGTTGCACATGTGTCTAATTTATCAACGTGTCGGTTCTGTGAACCATTCATCTACAAGTTATGTCTTGGCTGAGAAAGACTCAAGGGAGCTGCCAATACTAGCAGTGGTGTGGGAGACTAGCAAGAATATTTCAATCTTATTCTCTTACCTACGAACCTCGTGAATTTCTTCATAGCATTCAGGCCTGACTCAAGAAATCGTAATGACACGATTGCAAATAAACCATACCCCCGGCCGGGATTGAACCCGCGGTCATAGAGTCTCAAAACTCCAGCCCGTCGCGTTATGTTGACGGCAGTGAAGGGACTTGAGCTAGAGTTCGTCACGGCCACGCTAGCTGGAGATTCGTCTGTAAAAACTTGCATTTGTGGTCACAGAGGTGCCTGTGCTAACCTTCCTATGGTGTAGAAATATACCTAGTTGGATGAATGTTATTGTGGCTAGCTGGTCTAGTGGCTAACGCGACGGGCTGGAGTTTTGAGACTCTATGACCGCGGGTTCAATCCCGGCCGGGGGTATGGTTGATTCAGGCCTGGTGAGCGGGTTAGGTGTAAGTAGTCTGGCTAAGCGAAGGGAAGACAAGAACTGTCAGGAATAAAGATAAACGTAATAACATGCAAATTTTCCTACCATTGTGCTATATTATAAATAAAACTGATTAACCTACACGAATAAATGGTTTAGGAACCGACAAGTTGATGAATGAGACACTTGTCCTTCAACGTTTCGCCAGCCAGTGGTTTTAAATCCAGCCTATCCAACATTCTCCACCTGACTCTCCACACTATATATACTCATGTACTCTCTACCCAGGTAGATCTGTTAGGTAAGACACATATGCAACAGTTAGGTATCTTTATTTCGGAACGTTTCGCCTACACAGTAGGCTTCTTCAGTCGAGTACAGACAAGTTGATAGAAGCAGAAGATACTTGAAGACGATGTAATCAGTCCATTACCCTTAAAGTTTTGAGGTGGTCAGTCCCTCAGTCTGGAGAAGAGCATTGTTCCATGGTATGAAACAATATGGAGATCTGTTTTTGACTTTATAAAGCCCTATGTGTGGGCGAAACGTTGTCAATAAAGGATCACAATATACTAAATTTGTGTGATGAATGGTTTTGAAACCCATCGTGTCGGTATTTTATACCATTTCCACAGTGGTTTCTTTGGTCCAACAACAAGTGTCTCATGTATGAACCTAAGTTAATGTATACATAACATGTGCGTTCCCTATGCATATGTTTTATTGAGACACTTATGCAACATATGGGAATCTTTATTGAAGAAACGTTTCGCCACACAGTGGCTTCATCAGTCCATACGTAGGAGAAACTTGAAGAACAGGAGGAGAATGAGGTAATCAGTCCCTCAACCTTGAGTCGAAGTGTTCAGTCCATCACTCTTGTACAAGAGTGATGGACTGAACACATCGATTCCAGGTTGAGGGACTGATTACCTCAAACTTCTACTCTCCTTACCCACTTCTACTTTGTATTGGACTGATGAAGCCACTGTGTGGCGAAACGTTTCTTCAATAAAGATTCCCATATGTTGCATAAGTGTCTCAATTCTTCAACTTGTCGGTTTTCAAAACCATTCATCACATATGTTTTATGCACTCGGGGCTCACTGCGGACCCAGCATCGCATGAGTAGCCATTAGGGCTCAAATTATCATGCAATATATGGGAAAAAGCAGCTTTTACTCACAAGAAACAGAATTGTCAATGTGTGGAACAATCTTCGAGTAGAGTAATAGAGGCTAACACCTTAGGTAGCTTTAAAAGGAGATTGGACAAATATGTGAGAGGGGGAGCTGTGTTTGACTGGTGTCTGGGGTACTGAAGTAAATTCTTGCGTAGCGTTGGGAAAAAGCTGGACAAATACAAGGGTAGTTTTGATATGGTGCCTTTTATGGGCCAGTAGTATATTTTGCAAAATGTTATTATTGTTTTCATTTGCTCATGTTAACAGTGAATAAAATATTACACGGGTCATTGGTTTAGGTGGTGAATTAGATGGTAGGTACAGCAGGTTTCCTTAGGTTTGATTTTTAAATGAGAGTGCTAGACGATGCTGCAGTCTGTCATCACGAAATCGTAATAACACTACTGCAAACAAATCAGGGTACGGGTGGGGTTTGAACCCATGGCAAACGGGTCCTAAAACTCTCAAGCCACTGCGTTAACCACTGGGACAGCTGGCTCTAATTAGATTCATCCAATTAAGCATATGTCTATACACCATAGAGAAGTTAGCATGGGCCACCACTGTGATCACAAATGCAGATTGTGTGTGTGGTGATATCGACAGCGTTTATCACGCTGTATATTTTTGTACGAGGTTGGAATCGGTGAGGGAGTGGTTTGGCAGGGTTTTTCGTATGGTGGGTGGGGGTGGGATTTGTGTTTTAAGGGCATTAAGCTTAGATGTAGGGGGAGGGATTGGCGGTGCAGAATTCAATGGGTTATCGTGTAACAGACTTCGTGTATACTTCGTGGATTTAAGACGTGCGCCGGTAAGGGAGCGAATCAGGGCGTTGGCAGCGACATTTTATGGGACGCAACGGCGGAATAAGGACATCACTGGGGAAGGATGGTATTCTAGATTTTTGGAGGGATATCGTAGCTGCGCACTCCAGGTACGTGTGGAGTACGGTATGTACTCACCTATTTGTACTCGCCTATTTGTGGTTGCAGGGGTCGAGTCCTAGCTCCTGGCCCCGCCTCTTCACCGGTTGCTACTAGGCCCTCTCTCTCCCCGCTCCATGAGCTTTATCAAACCTCGTCTTAAAACTGTGTATGGTTCCTGCCTCCACTACGTCATTTTCTAGGCTATTCCACTGCCTTACAACTCTATGACTGAAGAAATACTTCCTACTATCTCTCTGACTCATTTGTGTCTTCAACTTCCAATTGTGGCCTCTTGTTTCTGTGTCCCCTCCCTGGAACATCCTGTCTTTGTCCACCTTGTCTATTCCACGCAGTATTTTATATGTCGTTATCATGTCTCCCCTGACCCTCCTGTCCTCCAGTGTCGTCAGGCCGATTTCCCTTAATCTTTCTTCATAGGACATTCCCCTTAGCTCTGGAACTAACCTTGTCGCAAACCTTTGTACTTTCTCTAGTTTCTTGACGTGCTTTATCAAGTGCGGGTTCCAAACAGGTGCTGCATGAACATTAAAATGGTATAAAATACCGACAGATTGTTAGGTAAGACACATATGCAACAGTTAGGTATCTTTATTTCGAAACGTTTCGCCTACACAGTAGGCTTCTTCAGTCGAGTACAGAAAAGTTGATAGAAGCAGAAGATACTTGAAGACGATGTAATCAGTCCATCACCCTTAAAGTTTTGAGGTGGTCAGTCCCTCAGTCTGGAGAAGAGCATTGTTCCGTTGTCTGAAACAACGGTTTGAGAGGGACCTGCCCTCCCAAAGCAACCTACGTCTCACCTCCTGGCACTATATAAGGCCCAATTCTGTCACTTCAATTTCATATTGTTTCAGACAACGGAACAATGCTCTTCTCCAGACTGAGGGACTGACCACCTCAAAACTTAAAGGGTGATGGACTGATTACATCGTCTTCAAGTATCTTCTGCTTCTATCAACTTTTTTGTACTCGACTGAAGAAGCCTACTGTGTAGGCGAAACGTTTCGAAATAAAGATACCTAACTGTTGCATATGTGTCTTACCTAACAGGTGCTGCATACTCCAGTATGGGCCTGACATACACGGTGTACAGTGTGTTGAATGATTCCTTACTAAGGTATCGGAATGCTGTTCTCAGGTTTGCCAGGCGCCCATATGCTGCAGCAGTTATCTGATTGATGTGTGCTTCCGGAGACATGCTCGGTGTTATACTCACCCCAAGATCTTTCTCCTTGAGTGAGGTTTGCAGTCTTTGGCCACCTAGCCTATACTCTGTCTGTGGTCTTCTGTGCCCTTCCCCTATCTTCATGACTTTGCATTTGGCAGGATTAAATTCGAGAAGCCATTTGCTGGACCAGGTGTCCAGTCTGTCCAGGTCTCTTTGAAGTCCTGCCTGGTCCTCATCAGATTTAATTCTCCTCATTAACTTCACATCATCTGCAAACAGGGACACTTCTGAGTCTAACCCTTCCGTCATGTCGTTCACATATACCAAAAATAGCACTGGTCCTAGGACCGACCCCTGTGGGACCCCGCTCGTCACAGGTGCCCACTGTGATACATCATTACGTACCATGACTCGTTGTTGCCTCCCTGTCAGGTATTCTCTGATCCATTGCAGTGCCCTTCCTGTTATATGCGCCTGATGCTCTAGCTTCTGCACTAATCTCTTGTGAGGAACTGTGTCAAAGGCCTTCTTGCAGTCCAAGAAGATGCAATCAACCCACCCCTCTCTCTCTTGTCTTACTTCTGTTATTTTATCATAAAACTCCAGAAGGTTTGTGACACAGGATTTGCCTTCCGTGAATCCGTGCTGGTTGGCATTTATACTCCTGTTCCGTTCCAGGTGCTCCACCACTCTCCTCCTGATAATCTTCTCCATAATTTTGCATACTATACACGTCAATGACACAGGTCTATAGTTTAGTGCCTCTTTTCTGTCTCCTTTTTTGAAAATGGGAACTACATTTGCCGTCTTCCATACCTCAGGTAGTTGCCCAGTTTCCAGGGATGTGTTGAAGATTGTGGTAAGTGGCACGCACAACATATCTGTTCCCTCTCTAAGGACCCACGGAGAGATGTCCGGTCCCATTGCCTTTGAGGTATCGATGTCCCTTAGCAGTTTCTTCACCACCTCCTCATTTGTATGTATGTCGTCCAACACTTGTTGGTGTATTCCTTGCTGGTGTCCCCATCTGGTCTGTCCCCCCCAGAGTCCTTCCTGTCTCTACTGTAAATACTTCCTTAAATCTCGTGTTGAGCTCCTCACATACCTCTTGATCGTTTCTTGTGAGTTCTCCACCTTCTTTCCTCAGCCTTATCACCTGGTCCTTGACTGTTGTCTTCCTCCTAATGTGGCTATACAGCAGTTTCGGGTCAGATTTGACTTTCGATGCTATGTCGTTTTCATACTGTCGCTGGGCCTCCCTCCTTATCTGTGCATACTCGTTTCTGGCTCTTCTACTAATCTCCTTGTTTTCCTGGGTCCTATGCCTCCTGTACCTTTTCCATTCTCTGTTGCACTTAGTTTTTGCCTCCCTACACCTTCGGGTAAACCAAGGACTCGTTTTGGTCTTCCTATTATTTCTGTTTCCCTTGGGAACAAAACTTTCCTCTGCCTCCTTGCACTTTGTTGCCACATATTCCATCATCTCGTTTACTGATTTTCCTACCATTTCTCTGTCCCACTGACCCTCCTGCAGGAAGTTTCTCGTACCTGTGTAGTCCCCCCTTTTATAGTTTGGCCTGTCCCCTTCAGCTCCTGTTACCTTCTCCACTTGTAACTCTACTATATAGTCAAAACTCAGAACCACATGATCGCTAGCTCCAAGGGGCCTCTCGTAAGTGATGTCCTCAATGTCTGAACTGCTCAGGGTGAACACAAGATCCAGTCTTGCTGGCTCATCCTCCCCTCTCTCTCTGGTTGTGTCCCTGACATGTTGATGCATGAGGTTTTCAAGTACCACATCCATCATCTTGGCTCTCCATGTTTCGGGACCCCCATGTGGCTCCAGGTTTTCCCAGTCGATCTCCCTGTGGTTGAAATCGCCCATTACCAGTAACTTTGCTCTGCTCGAGTGAGCTCTTCTTGCCACCTCAGCCAGTGTGTCCACCATCACCCTGTTGTTTTCTTCGTACTCCTCTCTTGGCCTCCTGCAGTTCTGTGGTGGGTTATACATCACTCCAATGACTACTTTATGTTCTCCGGACTGAATTGTACCTACAATGTAGTCTCTTTCTCCAATCATGTCCATGCCTTCCATTTCCTCAAATCCCCATTGGTGTTTTATGAGCAGTGCAACCCCTCCTCCCCCTCTTCTCCTTCTATCTTTCCTCAGGATCTGATATCCTGTTGGGAAGATTGTGTCTGTTATTGTCTCAGCGAGTTTTGTTTCTGTGACTGCTATGATGTCTGGGGATTTTTCACTGATTCTTTCATTCCACTCCTCATGTTTATTCGTTATTCAATCCGCGTTTGTGTACCAAGCCTTTAGTTTCTTTTCTATCATTGTGGTCATGCAAGAATATTGGGGTTGGGGGAGCGAGAGCCTTGGTGGGGGCCTATATGGGGCTGTGGTGTAGGTGGGGTTTGTGTTGATGGGGGTGGGGTCAGAATGCCCATAAGGGACAGCTGTTGGGGTGAGGTTTGTGATATGGGGGTTGGTGGCAGAGGGAACAGTGAGTGGGTTGTATTATAGGTTGCTCAGTTGTGTTGGGAATGTCGCGGGTGGAGTCTTTTGGTGGGAGATTCTGTGGGGTGTGTGTGCCCTTCCTCCTGTGTCTGGGTCCTGCTCATTTTCATTGCTTCTCGTTCCTCCTTGCGTCTCTGTACCATCTCTTTCAGTGTAGTCCTTTCTTCTTGTGTTCTGTTGCGGTCGAGGTATACTCTCTGGTACCCCTCTTTGTCCCTCAGTCTTGCTTTCTCTTGCAGAATCCTGGTTCGAACTGATTCTTCCTTGAAAGTTACTCTGACAGGCCGTATCCTTCCACTCACAAACCACCCAATTCTCTGAAAATTTGTCACCTGGGTCATATTGCCCTCCCCTATTGTTTTCATGATGCCTTCAATCATTTTTTTTCTCCTCCTGTTTTATTTCTTCAAAGTTGGCCCCCTTGGCTTCTTGGAGCCCGTACACAAAAACTGACCTCGCCCTTTCCTCCTCCCACTGAGTCTCCATCTGCTTCCTCTGAGGCATTTTATTTCCTTCCATTGACATGTTCTTGCCTTCAGTCCCTGTCATATCTGAAACTTCTATTCTCAGTGAACTGTCTTTCCTGACCAGCTGTCCCTTGCTACTGCAGTTGGCTGTTAGAATCTCTGCATATAGCAAACCTTCATTGTCTTCGGACCTGTCGTTTTGATCTTAGTGTGCTCATCGTCTTTTCCCTAGGCCCCATGGGTCTGATAGGGAACCTTCGTGTACGACATGTCTCCGTTATTGCTTACCATCCCCTTGTCTGCGCCTGACTTTGAATTTCCTGATGTCACATCTGAATTGTCATTTGTCTCTCTAATCTGTTTCAGGCTTTGCAGTTTCTCTTCTAAGCACTGTATCCATGCTTCTGCTGCTAAGACCTGTACTTCCCACTTCCTGCACTCTTCAGCTATCCGCTCCTCCATTTTCTTACCAAGCTCTACTATCTTCCTTCCCCACTCTTCCTCCCTTTTTTTGGAGCTCTAACTCCCAGTCTTTCCTCCCTGGTCCGTCTACCAGATCTCTGGTTTTCCGTCCTCTAAGGCCACCCATACCACAGACCAGAGAGGCTGGGGAGAGAGGGAGGGGTGGGGGAGGGAGAGAGAGAAAGGGTAGAAAGAGGAGAGAGGAGAGAAAGAAAGGGTAGAGAGGGGAGAGAGAGGAGAGAGGGTAGAGAGAGAGAGAGAGGAGAGAGGGGAGGGTAGAAAGAAGAGAGAGGGAGAGAGGAGAGAGTATGGGGGTGAGGGATAAGACCAAGGGGAGAGAGAGAAATGTGAGGGGAGAGGGGAGTGGAGAGAGAGAGAGAGAGAGAGAGGGAGAGAGAGAGAGAGAGAGAGAGGAGCGAGAGGAGGAGAAAGAGGAGAGAGAGGAGAGAGAAGGCCTCTAGAGAGAGAGGAGGGTGAGGGGAGGGAGTGAGGGGGAGAGGGGAGAGGGGAGGAGAGAGGGGAGGGGGAGAGGGGAGGGGAGGGGAGGGGAGGGAGGGGAGGGGAGGGAGGGGAGGGAGGGGAGGGAGGGAGGGAGGGGAGGGAGGGGGAGGGGAGGGAGGGGGAGGGGAGGAGGAGGGAGGGGAGGGGAGAGGGGAGGGGAGGGAGAGAGGGAGGGGAGAGAGAGGGGAGGGGAGAGAGAGGGAGAGGGGAGAGAGAGGGGGAGAGAGAGAGAGAGGGGGAGAGAGAGGGGGAGAGAGAGGGGAGAGAGAGGGAGAGGGAGGGGAGGGAGAGGGAGAGGGAGAGGGAGAGGAGGGGAGAGAGGGGAGAGAGAGAGAGAGAGAGAGAGAGAGGGGAGGGGAGAGAGAGAGAGAGAGAGAGAGAGAGAGGAGAGAGAGAGAGAGAGAGAGAGAGAGAGAGAGAGAGAGAGAGAGAGAGAGGGAGAGAGGGGAGAGAGGGAGGGAGAGAGAGAGAGGGAGGGGAGAGAGAGAGGGGAGGAGGGAGAGAGAGAGATAGGGAGGGAGAGGAGAGCTGATGGAGGAGAGAGAGAAACGCGAGGGAGGAAAAGGTAGGAGGGAGTGAAGGTCTGTGGGGGAGGCGGTCAAATTCCAAGGATCAGCTGTGTGTACTCACCTAGTTGTGGTTTCAGGGGTCGAGACCCAGCTCCTGGCCCCGAGTGTGTATGTGTGTGCGCGCGTGTGTGTGTGTGAGCACGTCAGTTGTTTATCATGTAAATCATTATGGATGGGGTGTCTAACGGTTGGTTCTCTCCGAGGGAGAGACCAGGTGTTGGTGATGGTGTATGCATCGTTTGTTTGTGTGGGCGCTGGCCGTAGGTACCTGAAGCGTGTTTGGTGTGCATGGATTGCAGCTTGGGTATGCATTCGACACACGAGGGTGTGACGTGGGTAATGAGTGGGTCAGGGCAGTCATGTATGTGTCCAGGCTCTAAGAGGTACAAGTTGTATCGTGACGTGAGGTGTACAGGTTAGTTCTCCAGTGTTGTTATATGTCACTTTGTTAAATCTCTATGCTTGTATCGATAGCTTTTGTGAGAATACCGCCATTATTATGTTATATGTAATGTACGCCGTAAGTGGCAATGTTATGGTTAGGAAGCCTTGGGTGTAAGGCACTGGGGGGGTAGGTCAAGGTGGTGGAGTAGAGTGGTGAATTGTATATAACGGACCAATGTGATGTAGGGTGGTTGGGTTGGAAGGTTTAATGGAACTCGTATATTATTATTCTTTGAGAGTTACCATACACGGAAAAGTTTAGTCCAGGTCAAAGGATACACGTTTGCATGGTAATTATGTTTTGTAATATTATTTATTTTCATAGTGTTTTAAGTAATATAAAATATATTCCTAAACATATATGCTATAGGTTAAGCTATGTGGCTCTGGTGGCCTGGTGGTTAACGCTCTGGCTTCACACGGTGAGGGCCTGGGTTCGATTCTCAGCCAGAGTAGAAACATTGGACGTGTTTCTTTCCACCTGTTGTCTATGTTCCCCATCAGTAAAATGGGTACCTGGGTGTTAGTGGACTGGTGTGGGTCGCATCCTGGGACACTGACCTAAGGAGGCCTGGTCACAGACCGGGCCGCGGGGGCGTTGACCCCCGGAACTCTCTCCAGATAAACTCTCCAGATAATGTGATTATTTAGGAGCCATCGTGGTGGAGGAGGTAGGGGTACATGATATAGCATGTCTTATGGTGTATATTTGTAGTAGGATGACATATTGCGTCACAACCTCTTACCTGATGTTTACTTATGTTTGGATTATAAACATCCCAGGCGGCTTGAAGTGTATATAGCGACTGTGAGAAGGCCGCACAATTTACATAATGTACTGTGCTTATAAATGCACTATTGTATACCTATTTGATAAGGGTTGGTGATTTTGTTATATATTCATTGTTATAATGTTTTAAATAAAATATGAAAAGAATCCTCAGCACCGTCCTTGTACACAACTCATAATTATATATTCTTACCTTGATACCTGTGTGGATATCACTTGCAGGTCAGCCGAAATATGTAATGGATTCCAAGCTTTATTTTTTTTAATATGTAAGATAACTGAGTACAGATTACGTCTTCGTTTAAACATGAATTGAAAATGGTTATAATTATGACCATAATTTTTTAAGGGGGTGGAGGGGTAAGCCAGTGGAAGGCCTCGGTCAGATGACCTAAAGCTCCAACGGCGGGTCGTCATATGACTAAGACCCGTGTCAGGAAACACTTGTCCTGTTTCCTGAAGGACTTTACCTAAACCTAGCCTAACCTAACCTTACCTTACCTTACCTAACTTTACCTTACTTTACCTTACCTAACCTTACCTTACCTAATCTAACCTAACCTTACCTAACCTAACCTTGCCTAACCTAACCTTACCTTACCTAAACCTAGCCTAGCCTAACCTAACCTTACCTTACCTTACCTAACTTTACCTTACTTTACCTTACCTAACCTTACCTTACCTAATCTAACCTAACCTTACCTAACCTAACCTTGCCTAACCTAACCTTACCTTACCTAACATTACCTTACCTAACATTACCTTACCTAACATTACCTTACCTAACATTACCTTACCTAACCTTACCTTACCTAACCTAACCTTACCTTACCTAACCTAACCTTACCTTACCTAACCTTACCTTACCTAACCTTACCTTACCTAACCTAACCTTACCTTACCTAACCTTACCTTACCTAACATTACCTTACCTTATCTTGCCTAACATTACCTTACCTTACTTAACCTTACTTAACCTAACCTTACCTAACATTACCTTACTTAACCTAACCTAACCTAACATTACCTTACCTTACCTTACCTTACTTAACCTTACTTAACCTAACCTTACCTTACCTAACATTACCTTACTTAACCTAACCTAACATTACCTTACCTTACCTTACCTTACTTAACCTTACTTAACCTAACATTACCTTACCTTACCTTACTTAACCTTACTTAACCTAACCTTACCTTACCTAACATTGCCTTACTTAACCTAACCTAACATTACCTTACCTTACCTTACTTAACCTTTACAGCTTTCAAGGCAGGTGAAATTGCCGACCTAGAAAATGTACAGAGAACTTTCACGGCGCGCATAACGGAGATAAAACACCTCAATTACTGGGAGCGCTTGAGGTTTCTAAACCTGTATTCCCTGGAACGCAGGAGGGAGAGATACATGATTATATACACCTGGAAAATCCTAGAGGGACTAGTACCGAACTTGCACACGAAAATCACTCACTACGAAAGCAAAAGACTTGGCAGACGATGCACCATCCCCCCAATGAAAAGCAGGGGTGTCACTAGCACGTTAAGAGACCATACAATAAGTGTC